>NC_072739.1:128029685-128237754 GCF_026930045.1 Uloborus diversus | reverse complement strand
GACTAGTTAAAGTGTTATTTTTTTTTTTGGGGGGGGGGGGGGAATTTTCAAACTGAAGGGGGTTTATATATTCGTTATATGTATGCAATTAAAAAAAAACATTTAACATAAAATTGAGGGGAAAGATATTTTTCCCTGTTAAAAGAATTTTGTGCTTTAAAATTGCTTTAAATTAGTCTTACCATCCACACTGCTATAGCATTTTGCGTTGATTGATTTTAATTAGCATTGTTTAGGTCCTTAATTTTTTTGAAAAAGTCCCTAGAAAGTGCTTAGAAAGTCCTTAGTTTTTATTTTGAAAAAGGAGTGGGAACCCTGTAACTGTACAGGGGGAGTGGTTTTCCGTTCCATTTTCGAGCCGCAAAAACGGGAGTTAGTTTTCCGCTTGCCAATACATTTCAGAAAAACTAATTTGAATGTTGCGAACACCGAACATGGTGCAGAGGGGGGGGGGGGGTGCAAATGGTTTTTAGTGGAATTTTTTTGATAAAATTACGGGAGTTGGTTTTTCTGAAAGGTATTGGCACGAGGAAAACGAATTAGGATATTGCCAACCCTGAAAATGGTGCAGGGAAAAAGGGGGGGGGGGTCATATAATTGCACTGAGGGGCAAGTGGTTTTCCGTTCAATTTTTGTGACACTAAAACGGGAGTTTTGCAAAAACATTTTGCAGGGAAGAAGGGGTGGGGGGGGGGGGGGGGGGCAAAGTGGTTTTCGGCGAAATTTTCGTAATAAAACTACGGGAGTTGGTTTTTCTAAAAGGAATGGTATTGGTACGAAGAAAACGAATTAGGATGGGGCCAACCCCAAAAATGGTGCAGGGGGGTAGAGAGGGGGGGGGGGAGAGTTATAACTGCAAACATAAAATAGGTATATATGCAACATTTCTCGCTTTACAACAAATTTTCAATGCTTAAAAGACTTAAACCCACTTTCACAACATTATAATACACAAATATCCGAATTAAATTGCAGACACGTGTTTTGGAGACATTAAGAGCTCCTTTTTCAATGCAAAAGATGTCAGTTTATGAATAAAAATGCATTCTCGGCTAAGGTTGTTTATTTCCCTGGATTTCATTTTCTTTCAACCAAATCCATCACTTAGGAAATACGTTGAGCGGGGGGGGGGGGATCGGGGACTTCCATTTTCAAGAAATAATGCATTTGAAAAAATTAAGGAGCGATGAATTTTCTACTCCCCTTTATTGGTTTTGACCGCTTGACGGCCTGCACAAATGCGTCTAGGGCAAATTATATAAAAAGCGTTCATAATTTTTATTTGTCTTTTGTACATTATCCCACTTAAAATTTAGTTGTTTCACAAAAGTACTATTTGTTTCTGAAAATTGTATGAATTTGAAGTTTACACAGAATATACAATCCCCCTTTTTTTTGCGTTTAAGGGGGGGGGGGGGCGGTGACATTACAAATTACCGCCCCGTCTGTCACCCATGCTAGGTACACCACTGACGAATGTAATTTTTTTTTTTTCTGTCTTCTTTTGCTGTAAAATCCTCCTCCCCCTTTTTTCCCCTAAATTCTTTATTTGTTACCTACTGTCATTATTCAATTTCAATTGAATTTAATTTGTAAGAATTGTTTTTTTCTTTATTGAAATTTGATATTGATTAACTAATTACAAAAAAGTACAAAGCCTGGTAATTTCTGGGAAATTGTTTCCAAAATTTGATTTTCCATTTCACCCCGATTGCTCCTTTTTTCATTTCTTCTTCAATTTAGAATCTTTCCTTTGGGTTGAACGTTTAAAGTTCTTTATCAGCTGAAGTAAAACGATGATTAAAAAATATTACTCCCTTTATGAATATTTTTCAATATACATTTACAGAAGCAGAGTATTTATTCATTTTAAACTGCTCTTATAACCAAGATTGCTGTTTTGACTTTTTAATCTTGAAGATAAAGATGAAATTATGTAATCATAGTTACAAGTTGCTTGTTTTGAAAAGGAAATCTAAAAAAGTACTGTTTTGAAGATATCTTAAGATTGGGTCTTGGAAAACAATACCTAGAAAAAATTGATAAATAAATAAGGAATAATGAAGAAATAAAACTTTTTATTTAAGCATATGCTTATTAAATTATAATTTTAAAGAAAAAGAGAAAAAAACTGGAATATGTCTTTGATACTGAGATTGTTGCTATAATTACAAGTTACAACTGAGCGGGGGGGAAAGGTTGGTTTTTACATTACCAATCCTAATATGGAAGATTGTATACTCTGTTATGACTGCTCTCATCCCCAAAAGCTCAATTAGCCCAACAAACCTTTTACATGTTGCAGGGGTGCCCCTCCCCCCAAATATCGCAAAGACTCCCCCCCCTACAAAAGCAAGAGCCCCCCCCCCCAATAAACAAATACCCCTCAAAACACCACCACCATCCCCTAAAAATTTCAATAGCGCAGTCAGCGCCATAACCTAGCCCCCCCCCTTGCATTTTAGTGTTTTATATTCAATTTGAATTACCAGATTTTTTCATCAAGACTTTGGGATACAGCTAAACCTTTCGCATTCGACACGAGACACGACAACAACATAATATACAATCCCCGATTACGGACTATTAATATTTCTTCGTCTGCATTTATGACAGTTAGGATTTTTTTTTTTTTTACTTTCTTCTATATCTAATATATAGAAGAAAGTATTGGATTCGTGCAAATTTTCGAATTTCGAATTTTGACGGATTCGAACGTTTTGAGGTGTGCTGAGTCCATTTCGACCATTTTTGGAAAATGTCTGTCTGTCTGTATGTGTGTGTGTATGTGTGTCACGTCTGTGTGTGACCAGTTTTTTGTGGCCGCTCTACAACAAAAACTACCGCATGAAATCGAACGAAATTTAGTACACGTATGTGCCCCTATGTGAACTTGTGCCCATTAGTTTTTGGCGCGAATTCCTCCAAGGGGGGTGGAGCAATGGGACGTTTTTCGAGTTACGCGTGCTTGCTATTCCTCAGGAAGTTACTGGCGGAATCAAACAAAATTTGGTCCATATGTTGGTATTAAGAGGAACAGGTGCTGATTCAATTTTGGTGTCAATAACTCAAACGGGGGTTGAGCTGTAGAACGTTTTTTGTCGTCAATTGTGACTGCTGTATCTCAAGAAATAATGAACGGAATGAAAGAAAAATTTATCGGCAAGTAGCCCTTAGTGGGTATAAGAACTGATTTTATTTTTGTGTCAACAGCTAAAAGGGGGGTAGCGCAATCACCCGTTCTTTTTTTCCATTTTGAGTGCCCTATCTCAAGAAGTAATGCTACGTTCTGGTTGAAATTTGGAATATATGTGAATCCATATGTAAACAGGCTTTGGTTCTATTTTGACGCCGATCGCTCCAAGAGGTGTTGATTTTTTTTTTTTTTTTTTTGCGAATAAAAATATTTTTATTAATGCAACAATAAGAAAGATAAATCGTAATAGATTGTCGTCTGCGTATTTCTCGTGATTTTAATTGTATGGAAATGATAGGAAATTCGCAACTCCAACGAACTATAGGGGGCACTGAAGTCACTGTCTAATGGCGGAATTGAAAACTAAAACAAACGCACATGGTAACGAAGAAAATGCTAAAAGTGTTGTGATTTTTGTTCGTACGTATGATTTTTTTCGCTTTATTCTTTTTAAATTAATTTTCAAAGTCTTGTGGATATTCTGGCCCACGTAGAAAGAAATGAGAATTCAAGAAGCATTACTAAACGTCAAAGATTAATGCAAACTACGTAGTTCGTAGTTCTAAGCAGCTATTTCCATGATGTTGAATTCGATATTTATCAATTCTTGATAAAACTAAATAATAATTGTGGCCTGACAAGAACAACAATTAATGCTAGAAAATTCAATATGACATTACAAATTATTATCGAAAGAAGATGATACTTCTTTGCCTTGCTTGGCTAGCGCTTATTTTTTTTTCCATTTGTAGCTGAGTTATTTCTCTCGAATTCCCTAATCGGTTCATTTAAAAATTTTCTGTTTCGATTTTTCTAATTTCTGAGTTACGATTTAATTGTGTCATGTTATGCAAATCATCAACAAAATTCTCACGGATATATGGTGGTAGTTTTCTTTTCAGTTGATTGACCATTATTTCTTTTTACTTATCGAATTCTGTAATTTCACTACCATTTTATTCCACTCATGATAAAAATTAAAAATGGTTTAACTAAAAACGCGAAATCTCGCCAAGGCTACTTTGCTCGCACAATACCAAAATTATAACCCTAAACAAATTTGGCGAAACCTTTCAGCTGAGAATAAAAGGAATAAAGTAAATTCTTTCTAGGTTAAACATTTTTCATTTTGTTCTACGATAATAAATCCAAGAAAATATTTTGCATACTGTCCATTCCAACTAAATGCTGCTGTAAAATATGATTAGTTAAATTAATTTAAGATTAAAAAAAGCTCATATTCTTACAAATTCATACAATAAAAAATTTTACCTGGTATAACGTTATCCAATTTTGTTAATCCAGAGTTTTCTTGTTTACGCGTCCACCATTTAATACTTTTTTGAAATAAATAAGGAAAACTAACATTATTTTGAGGAGCTCGAGAATACTACTAAGGGACGAATTAATTTCTGTAGCTGAAAGCAAACTAAGACACATCGATTGCGTTAATAAATACTCAGAACAAACTGCCTGTGTTTACGTCAACAGACACACATGGAACTAAAACGTGGCAATGTTTTAGTTCATTCGGCAGTTTTGTGAATCACCGCAAGGTAGCGTATTCGAGCGCTGGAGTTCCGAATATTATCTCAATGATTTAAAATTTTTAACTGTTGCCATCTTATGTTTGTTAACAAATAAAATATTTGTAATTAATTCAAGCAAGGCTTTTAAAATAACTTTCAATTTTCGCTCTTTGCTTTGCTTTTGCAATAATTCAGACATTGGGATAGTCGTCAAGTTTTTGCATGTGTCATTTTGTTTTTGTTGGGAATATTGCTTCCTCGTCAAGCATGGGGAGGGATCAGAAAAAAAAAAAGAAAAATATAGAAGAAAGTTTCGTGATGGCCACAACATACTAGTTTTTTGATATCATGATTTTTACTTTCTTCTATATCTAATATATAGAAGAAAGTATTGGATTCGTGCAAATTTTCGAATTTCGAAGGATTCGAACGTTTTGAGGTGTGCTGAGTCCATTTCGATCATTTTTGGAAAATGTCTGTCTGTCTGTATGTGTGTGTGTATGTGTGTCACGTCTGTGTGTGACCAGTTTTTTGTGGCCGCTCTACAACAAAAACTACCGCATGAAATCGAACGAAATTTGGTACACATATGTGCCCCTATGTGAACGTGTGCCCATTAGTTTTTGGCGCGAATTCCTCCAAGGGGGGGTGGAGCAATGGGACGTTTTTCGAGTTACGCGTGCTTGCTATTCCTCAGGAAGTAACTGGCGGAATCAAACAAAATTTGATCCATATGTTGGTATTAACAGGAACAGGTGCTGATTCAATTTTGGTGTCAATAACTCAAACGGGGGTTGAGCTATAGAACGTTTTTTGTCGTCAATTGTGACTGCTGTATCTCAAGAAATAATGAACGGAATGAAAGAAAAATTTATCGGCAAGTAGCCCTTAGTGGGTATAAGAACTGATTTTATTTTTGTGTCAACAGCTAAAAAGGGGGGGTAGCGCAATCACCCGTTCTTTTTTTCCATTTTGAGTGCCCTATCTCAAGAAGTAATGCTACGTTCTGGTTGAAATATGGAATATATGTGAATCCATATGTAAACAGGCTTTGGTTCTATTTTGACGCCGATCGCTCCAAGAGGTGTTGATTTTTTTTTTTTTTTTTCGAATAAAAATATTTTTATTAATGCAACAATAAGAAAGATAAATCGTAATAGATTGTCGTCTGCGTATTTCTCGTGATTTTAATTGTATGGAAATGATAGGAAATATTATCGCAATGATTTAAAATTTTTAACTGTTGCCATCTTATGTTTGTTAACAAATAAAATATTTGTAATTCATTCAAGCAAGGCTTTTAAAATAACTTTCAATTTTCGCTCTTTGCTTTGCTTTCGCAATAATTCAGACATTGGGATAGTCGTCAAGTTTTTGCATGTGTCATTTTGTTTTTGTTGGGAATATTGTTTCCTCGTCAAGCATGGGGAGGGATCAGAAAAAAAAAAAGAAAAATATAGAAGAAAGTTTCGTGATGGCCACAACATACTAGTTTCTAAAGTTAATATTATTATCATTATTTGGATTATAGTTTCTCGGGAAAAATATATTTCATACAAGACGTTCTTACTATTATAGATGGTTTTATATTATAAATCAACAAAATGTACGGTTATTTTTTTTTCTCATATATGTATTGGCTTTTTTCCCCTCTTCAATTTTTGTTTTAGACACTACTCGTATGCATAAAATATGACTTACCTTTAGCCCTCGGCTCATTTTTCCTTTGTGTACTATTTTGTAAAATTTTCGGTGAATTTATTTTTATGAATTCTGGATTTGCTTCTAGAAAATCTAAAATTATTTCGATGTGATTCTTTGCAACGTAAAACGTATTCTTTGAAGTATGAGCCATTAGCGTGCCAATCGTCAAAATTCGCGCCTTATCTTGCACGGATGGAGCAAAACAAAAAGTATCTGCGCCTAAAGACCATTGGTTGGAAGAAATCACGTGCCTCCTCCCCTCCCCCCGCGCCGCTAAAACCGGCGAAAAACTCTTCCTCCCCCATCGCGGCTGGAACTTGGACTCGTCGCCACATTGTGATAAGAATTTTTTTATCTCAGAATTCCACTTTGCGAGATTTCTCGTCACGTGATCGGCTCTGACGTAACGTTTCGAACTCGAAGGTAGAAAATGCTTGGAATGACCTCCCTGATCTCTTTATTAATCCACAATATACGAGCAGCTTTCATATTGTGCGTATGGAAGATTCACTCATACTTATTGTCGCTCTATAACGTCGACGTTTTGCAATTGTTCAAGCATCTCGAGAATCTTGGCTTTTTTTTTTTTAATCAAAAACTTTCTTTTTCTTCCCATATTCAAAGTTTAGATAAAGGTGACACTAAGGTGATTTAGAATGACAAAAATAAATAAATAAAAGATGCTGAGTGGTTATTTGATGAACAAGACTAGTTTGGTGTGGGAACTTTGGCTGTCAGTGATGCTTAAAGGGATGTAAAAACATTCACGAAATCAATATTTAGTAACCAATAATAAAACTGATACTTCCTTCCAAAAAAATTCGTGTTGTGGGAAAAAAATTCGCGTTAGCTCTAAAATTCAATACTCGTGAAAAATTCGCGTAAGTCGAATCGCGTTGTAGTGGGAGTCGACTGTATAACTGAAATGATCCCCTCGCTTGCCACAGAAAATCGAAGAATAGCTTACTTTTGTGGTTCATTGGGATCCCTCTTTTTTTTCTTCTTCTGTGCTTTAGGTTTCTTGGGCGCTCGAACACTTACTTCAGTAGGTTCAGGACTAGGCCGCTGCTTCATAGTACTCATCAACTAAAACGAAATAATTAGCATGATTTTAAAAAACGGAGAACGCTTCCTACAAAACGTAAATAAATGTCGAATACGTATACAGCAAGTGTAGAATGAAATTACAAAAGTGACTTAACGACAGTCCTATTTTCATGGAAACTAAACGTTTCATGAAAATAAATACTATTATCAGCAACCGAAATTTTAAGAGGTTTTTTTTAAATGAGTACTTAAATTTGAAAAAATCTAAATATGTTCAGTAATTTAATGCTTTTTTTAAAGTGCTCCGATAGCAGGCAATAAAGGAAAATGGTTAAAAAATAAGTGTATTTATTTTCCTAATAAACGAACAATTTTTTGAATCAAACATCCTATGCTGTACAGTGTACACGTAATCAGAACCGGTGCTAGTAGTAGTTCTATCGCCCTATACGCCACTTGCTTACTCAGTCAAGTTTCGCCCCCCCCCCCCCCCCCCCGCAACATGCCGGGGGAAAAACATTGTCGCACTGACGCAATAAGTTGCAATAACAAATAAAACCGGAGGATTTGAGGTGTGGGAAATATCCAGGCAATTTTGAGACAGGGGTGGGGCGGGGGATAGGTATTTTTATGTTTTCTGTTACGTTCGTAGTTGAAGTACAAAACAGCAAAACAAAGAGTAAACAATAAGTGGATTTGGCGCTAACAACGAATAACGACGGAATTGACGAACGGAATTGACGAACTTAGCTGTATCTTCTGAAATGCTGGCCATTTCAAATTTTTCCGGGAGGGGGGGGGGGGGGAATGCTCAACGAAGTGGGAAAAAATTCTGAAACATATAGTACAATCTCAAATCCTGGACTACAGGGAAGGGGGGCCTTTTCTGCCCTCCTAAATAACGGTCATATCCTCTGCTATCTTTTAACATTCCTCGCAGTGAGCAAAAAACTTTTTTTCAAGAAAAAAAAACTTTTTGTTTTTGTTTCATCAAATATTTTATTTCTTTCAGCAAGTATTATCCACATTTAGTGTTGAGAATAAGTAGTAAATGAAATACTTTTCAGTTAAAAATATTTTTACATTTTTTGAGGAAAATAGGAGGGATAAGAAAAATTCTCACGTGGCGTGTTCTCTTGACGTCGGAGAGTAACTGAGGGAAAGATAGACTGGAGGGTTAAAAACAAAAATGAACTTGGTCTTCTGTGGTCGTGAGCTTTTTTATTTTCGACCAGTGATATGCCGGATATCCGTATCCGTGGAGATCCGAGAGAAAATAAAGATCCGTATCCGTTACGTTGTTGACGGATCTTTAACATTCGTAAACTTGAACACAAATTTGAATTTTAACTATAGGTGGGTATAAAACACTATTAAATTCCATTTAAATTAGTCGATTTCATTCCTTAATGAAATTGTAAGGAATGACTTCCGAAAGTAAAAAGGCAATTTTTAACTCCCGACGCAACAAGGAAGATGGTAATAAGTTAGATGTGTTTACCTGTGGCATCATAGCTCTTAAACAGATGAACCGATTTTGATAGTTTTATTTTTTTTCAAAAAGAGACATTATCGAAAGTGTTCTTAGCTTGGTATCGTCATTGAAAAGCTTGAATTACCCGAAATATTAATATTAAACACTAAACAAGCCCTTTTCGTAATTTTGGTAGTGAAAATTTACCCACATGTTAAAAATATTGGCACCAATCGAAAGGAAGAAATTTCCTACGCGTTTATTATTCTTTCAAGTTGCATACATTAAAAATTATAATCGTTTAAAATAAATTTTACATACAATCCTAAGATTTTATACACGCGATTCGTAACCATTCTTATCGTTGGGAGCAGGGCCGATCCTAGGGTGTTGGCCGCCCCTGTGCAAAGACATAATGTGCAGCCCCTCAAGAGTAATTTGCATATTTTGACTAATCTTTGACGTCTGTATGAATCTTTCTTTAAATTTCTATGCCAAGTTCGAATTTTTTTTAAAAAAAGGGGGGGGGGGGAGAACAGAAGCATGGATCTTATAAAAAGGAAGAAATTTTTTATAGTAAGAAACTCCTTAGATACAATTTATATCTTTGAAGAAAGTACAGTCGGACCTCCATATATCGAAGTAGCAAATTGTCGGAAAAAAATTCGATATATAGAAATTTCGATATATAGAAACAATCTGTTTTTATCGTAAAAATCTCCTAAAACATTAAAATTAAAGCTAATTTTCGTGTATGAAACCCAATTTCTAATTTATACGAGCATCGGATTATATGAAAGTTAAGAATTAAAAAATTAACATAAATTACATTTTTGCGCCTTCATACATCTTCATTCTTCTGCAATTCAACTTGATCCGCAACATTAGGGTATTTTCGTTTTGACAATGTAATCGAGAGAAAAGTAAAAAACCAATCTACTTAACCTGAATGATTTTTACTGAAGCTAAAAAGACTAAAAATAATAATCAACAGACAAAAGGGATAACTTGAAACTGATTTTTCAGTGTTACTGGTTATAACTAAGATTTGAAATGAACTTGACGGAATTTAAGAACTCCAGAACGGAACACAACGACCTATCTTCACACCCCTAAACCCCAGATTCTTTATGAGTTTCATAGCAACCTTTAGTGAACATTCTACTACTTTCATTTTTCATGAGACAAACAGTCTAAAGTGAAAAAAAAAATCTACGAATGTCTCGAGAGAAATTTCGATATATAGAGATTTTTTCGATACATAGAAACAAATTTTGTATGTAATGAACATGGAAATGTGCTGGGATTTCGATATATAAAAAATTTCGATATGTGGAAGTTAGATATATGGAGGTTCGACTGTAATAGATACCAAAATTTACTAGTCGTAAAAACGCATTTTATAGTCTTTTTTCGGTGACATCAGAGAAGGGACGGAGGAAATGGAAGCGTGGGGGGAAGTGTCAGGGGTTCAGGGGAGGAGGATTGCTCCAAGAAAATTATCGAAATTGGCGTATGAGAAATATTTTTAGTTAATCTTTAGTTGTGTTTGGTTGCAAGGACAAAAGAGTCAAGTATATTCAAGGTGCAGGGAGAAATTTTCGAAATTGACGTCAAATATCGCAATTTTAGGAACTTTTTCGAGACTTTAGGTGAAAGTAATGTTGCAGTTCTTTCCTAAAATTCTTTCAAAATTGAAATCAAATTGAAGCTATTTTTTAAGACCGTAGCTTAGGAAGGATCGGCGTTCTTCCCGAAAAATCTCCGAAACTGAAATTTTAAAGCCGCAATTTTGGGTTACCTTTGTTGACGCAGCGTTGCAAGAGGGAGGGAGATTCAATCGTCTCCCATCGAAAGATTTCGAAATATAAGTTTAAAACGCAAATTTAGGCCATCTTTGGTGACGGTAAGGGATCTGGCGGCTATCCTCCGGTAATTTCTCGGCACTATTTTTTCAAAAACCCGTTTTTGGCTAGATTAGAAAACAATAGGGGAAACGTGAAAATATTTCGAATTAAAATATTTTTAGGAACTAAAATCCATTATAGGCTATTTTTGGGAAGGAAGGATTTTGGAGCTTAAAGCGGATATTTCTAAAATCGCAATTTTATATTATCGTTGGTGACGTTAACAAAACTGGAAAGCTTCTACGACGGATCTTTCGGATATTTTTCAACATTAATATCTGAAATATATAACTATAGACTTTTGTCCAACTCACCTCGATGATTGATGGATATGCCCTAGCGCCGTAAAAAGTTGCATAAGTCTGGCAGTTCTCCTCCGGAATTCTTTAGAAATATAAGTCCCAAAATCGTACTTTAAGCATTGTTTGATAACGATGGGACTAAGAGCGGGCGGGGTTCAGTGTGCCCTCACGAACTGTGTTTTTGAAACTGAAGTCAATTTCAGGCTAGTTTAGGCAGGAAGCTGTGGCTACACGGAACCGTCCAAAAACGAAATTTTCAAGTATAGTGATTGCGTTGGAGAAAAGGGGGATCCGGGGTCTTTCCCCAAAAGTTCTTGAAACTGATGTTTGAAAAACGCAATTTTAGTTTGTTTTTCAATACGTTAAGTGAGAGGGGATAGAATTAGGGGCTACTCTAAAGACGCTAATTGAGACTGTCTTTGGTAGTAATGTTTGCGAATGGATTTCAAGGGTCCTCCACTGCAAAAATTTCGAAAAATGCCAAAGCAATTTTATATGACGTTTGATGATAGGAAGAGCTGTCATCTAAAAACACGTTTTGGATTTTGGAGCCAACATTTTTAGGCTATGTTTGATTAAGTTAAGGTGGAAGAGGTGAATCAGAGACTTAATTGGGTCCTTAAGATCGATAGTTCAACCAGCGAAATTTTCCGAAAGTAAAGTCCTAGAAATGCAATTTTAAGCTTTCTTTAGTTTCGTCAAGGAGGTCCTGGCATTCTTTTGGATCTTCGTTATGGAGCCACATTTAAATTTGCTTCCCGGGGCAAGGGCCCTGTCCTCCTACCTGATCTGAAACCGGGCAGTTCATTCAAGATTTTAATCAGAAAAATTGTCGTAAAGGGAGAAAAGTACAACATTTTAGTTCGTCATTCATATATGTTACTCTCAAGAGGGAGTCGCAATTTTTCACTTTCTTTCCACGCATCCACGATTGTTAAACACAGAGTTTGTTACATAGTTTGTTGTTTGAAATGCTTGCGTGAGTATCTAATCAGTGCAGCTTTTTTTTTTTTTTTAATAAATAAAATATGTCTTCATTCATGAAATACACCGCCAGCTCAGTCATTTCCAGCCGAGGACTGCAGTTTCGTGCTTATTAGCACTTATCAGCCTGGCATAGGAAAGTGACTGAGCCGGAGATGGAGAACCTCTTAAGGAAGCCAAGAGTGCCAAACAAACTGGTAGCTAAAATAAAAATAGAATTAGCACAGACCAGACGAGTGACCGAAGCAATGGTTCGGTTCAACTCGAAGATTGAAGATTGTATTTCATGTATTTCTACTTTAGCCCTGGCTAATTGGGCGGTAATTTACTGAATATATGTCTTTATTGTTTAGGTCTATAAAAGCTTGGGGGTAAACATTAGTGGCCGCCCTCGGTCCTCCTTTTAGACAGCACCATTTCATGCTTCAGAAGGGGGCCTTTCCCCTCCCCTGTATCCACGCCTGATTACGGGTTCTGTCACAAACTTTGCCACCAAATGAAGCATGTGTGTTAAGAGTAGATATTAATGGACAATAAACCAACACAATGTTCCCTAACATTCTACTTTTCTTAAACTATGCTATGCTGTCCAGAAATCGACATACTTTGACAATTGAACATTTAAAAATCAGCATATTTATTCTACTTATTATAAGCTATCTTGTGAGAAATTCTTGAGGAATTTTGCTTGATTATAAGAGCTATATGATGCGGCCTGCGGCCGCCCCTTGCTTTGGCCGCCCCTGTGCGGCGCACACTCTGCACACCTGCTAGGATCGGCCCTGGTTGGGAGATCAGAAGAAAATGATTTAGAATTTTTATCTGTAGCTCGTTTCTATTTGTTAACGATGTTTTGCTATGATCCGCGAGATTTATTTCAATGAGGTCAGCTTTCTGGGTCAGGATTTTTTAAATTTTAATTTAATATATTAGTTTTTGTTATTCATTTGGAGCTGTATTACTTTTCATTTTGGTTTTCCTAGGCCTTCTTCGAAAAAAGTATGTTTCTATATCGCTCGTATTACCCATGTATGGATGTGGTTCATTAGCAAAGCTCAACGTCTTCATTTAGTTTGATTTTGAAATGAGTAGTTTTCTTGGTAAAACTGTCTTCGAAGTGTTTTCGCTCGCATGTTCATTCTTACCAGGGGTCGCTATTACACATTTCGTAAATAGCGAACCGATAAAACCGAATTCAATTCCCCCCACCCCCTCCTGATCATTAATAGAGCATTTCGATCATTCAAAAATCTTTAGAGATTCACCACGCTGTTAGTCAAAAATGTCCACTTATGTCTTGATTCCTTACCATAGCTTAAGAAAGACAGCAGAGCAGACCGATCTTTCAGAAGTTTGGTTCTTCCTCAACACTCTTCACTCTATTTAATTAAATTATCAGATTCTAAGTTCCAACAGAAATTTCCTTTCTTGGAGCCATTCTTGCTGAAACAAGAACACAAAACGCTTACCGCAAACGTGAAATTCCCTTTTCAATAATAAAGTGCACGGTTGCTTCGTTCTAGTTTAAATAAGATGAAATCGTGGGACGTTCAACAAAATCGCCTCATTTATGCAGAATTTTTGGTGACGTCAATTTCAGTTTTTCGTCATTTGTATGTTATTAAAAGGTAATTTCGATCTTATTATTTACTTTTGTGAAACATAGTAGCACTTATAAAATGTAACGTTTCAAAAAATTATAGTTTTAAATGTTTATAATTTTCGTAATTTAATAGGTTTGAGCGAAACCTCTGAATGTTTGAATGAAGATGTTTCGATGTTGACTTTTGTAACCGACACGATGTAGCCAAAAAAAGAAGGTCGCAAATGAGCGTCATTAATGCCTATAGGCTTTATATATAACGCAATTCCACATGGAGGCAGGGGGGGGGGAGGGTGCGTTTTAAACAAATTTGTAAAAAATACCGATTTTGAACTGCAACGTGAAATAGGCAACAGACTAAAAACAAATTTAGGTTTGATCATTTCATGCAAAAGCGGTCCAACCGCTAATTTTTGAAATTGTTTCTCAAGTTTAAGCTAACATACAATTTAAAAAAATCGAAGTCCAAAATGATCTCTCACAAATAATGGTGTGTAAAATTTTGATTTAAAATTTTTCAAGCGTCTCAATTTATCAGTGTGCTTAGAGTTAGGTCACCTAGCGATTGAACAACATAGACGTGGTCCAAATGTAAAAACATCTAATTTTTTTATTATCATCACACCTGCTTTTTTTCGAATCAAACCAGTTTGCTTAATTAATGGCTGATAAAAGCCTCATTCGCTCGAGGCAACTTAGTTGAATCAACTTTCGAACGGCGGGCGGTTATTAGGAAGTGTAAAGGTTGAAAAAATAAAGGAAAGTACCGGGGGGGGGGAGGGCACCGTTGGTCGAAGTACTTGGTTTATTATAGTAAAGATAGAACAAGTTTACATTGTGAAACCACCTTTTGAAGAAATGAATATTACTTATAGTATTAAAAGTGGCTTGGTAATCGAAGCTAAGCTTTTTGGGCCGAACAACGATTCGTCAGCCATGACACTTACCTAATAAAAAGGTGTCTTCCACAGAATATTTTTTACAACCATGGCGCTGACAAAACAAAATTCTGCGAAACATAATCATCACTTTGCAAAACAGTTCAATCTCAAGGTACACTAGTAAAAGATAAGTACAATATGAAGCGTCCCCTCCCCCGGTCCCTCTACAAAGGGAGAATATTTTAACCACTTCACATCAAGAAAGAAGTGAGTATAGAATTGTCACATGAACGATTGGTTCCGATTCAGGTAGTTCCGATTGGTTCCGATTCAGGTACCCGACGAGAGGCATCATGTCAGCCTAGTCGGAAACTAGGGGCCCGGGTCTTGGGGGTGGGAGGCGGTGATCTAACACAAAAACAAAAGAAAGAAAAGAAGGATGGAAAGAAAAAAAAAGAAAGGATGAAAGCAAAAAGCGGGGAAATTTTCCGAATAAGAGAAAACAAAGATGAAGTAAAATTTACTGTTTTGGTATTTACTGTTGTGGCACTTAAAAAGAGTTAATCGTTTTCTAGTTAGCAGTTTTGATTTTCTCTCTCTCCCCTTTTTCCTCCTTTTCCCATTTTCTTTCTCCCTCTCTCTCCTTTTTCTTTCCCCCCTTTTCTTTTCCTTCTGTTTTGGGGGGCGGGAGGGGCCCGGCGACATAACTAGGGGCCCGCCCCTGTTCTCTGGGGCCCAGGGTATTGCTCCGTTTTCAAGCTTGTTTGATTTCATTGTAATTGAATGAGAATTACACTAAAGTTAAGCCCCAACTGTACAACTGTAGTTACCGTTTCAAAAAGTAATCAAGAAATCTATGTTATTGAATTCATATAAAATGGAAATTTTCAAAATTGTAGTAAAAATGGTAGAATATTTTAAAATCCAGAATCAACAGTAAAAGATATTTCGCCACATGCTCTAAAATGGTTTCATTACATTCAAATTACATTTTAATATGATAATCTTGTATTTAAAGTAAAGTAAGAAAAACAACGTTAAAAAAGCAAATTTGCCAATTACAGCATACACGTGTTTCGGCGCTACAGGGAACGCCTTTTTCAATGCAAAAAGTAATGAGCTTATGGATGAAAATTACTTTTTGCATTGAAAAAGGCGTTCCCTGTAACGCCGAAACACGTGTCTGCTGTAATTGACAAATTTCTGCTTTTTTAACGTTGTTTTCTTACTTTACACTGTTATGCACAAAGGTATTTATTTATCTTAATCTTGTATTTGTTTTATCAGATCTTTATCTCACTATTCTCAATTGTCTTAAGATTTAAACTGCCGTCAAGCGACACAATTACACGCAAAAAATACCAACCATGACGAAATCACGAATAGATGGAACGATCGACAACGTTCTAACGGCACTTCTAACGACATTTTGAAAAAATAATCTGTTTTCCACCTTTTCCCGCGATTGTCAAGGCCAGTACACCATCTAGGAGGTCATAGACAGAGATTAATTTCACTAGGAATCAATCTTCGATGATATCGCAGTGTGAGGTCTACCGATTTTAGTTACCTAGCTTGCTACCAGATGGTGTCATTACTCAGTTATTTTGCTAATTCGTGAAGATACCGTTACAGTAGAGCTGTATGGCGCCAAAAATAATAATTAAATGCTATGACGCAAACACTTCGGCGTTACCCAAGTTTCGCATGACGATGAGTTTTTAATTTTACTTCAACAAAAAGTCACCAAGTAAACTCTTAATGACATTAGTGAAGTGTGTTTGCCAAATTTTGTGATTCTTAAAGTGCCGGAGGCATCATTATTATAAGCTAGGGATATTCCTGCCAGTTTTTACTTTTCTACGGTGTACGGGAAATTTCTTCCATCCTCATTTTTATTTATCCAAGACTAAGTAGATTTTTTTTCTATCTTTCGTCACTGCTCTTCAAAAACACTACCACGGGAGATAGAAAAAAGAACCTCATTCCCACTAATGAAAAAATCAAAATTAAAGAGCAAACCAAAGAGATATAAAGCGAAGTAAAATAATGAAAAAAAATTATGTCCATAAACGAGAGTAAAATATTTCAGCATTTGCCTGCAAATTAATCTTGCTTTCCAAGTTCTTGCAGGTGATGAAGAAATAATTAAATCAGTTTTCCTTCACGGAGGGGAAAAGAGAAAAACGAGAAGGTAGAGGGGGAAAAAAAAAAGAACTGAACTAATGAATAAATATTAGATGCAGAGGGGAGAAGTAGAGGGAAAAATCCTTACGACGAAAAATTACTTCAGCTCCAAAGTAATGGAAATTAAAATCAATAGCTTCATTAACTTCACTGATGCATGGATAGGAAAAAGTAAGTTTTTTTAAAAACCTTTTTGTACTTGCATTCGGAATTTTTCGTTTTGTTTCCATCCCTTACACTTTTTAAGGTTTTATTTCTTGTTTCATTTTGCAAATGTAAGAAAAAAGTACATAAGTAAATAAAATAAAGAACGAAAAAAAAAGTTGTTAGCTCGAGGTATGCCTGTGTAATGAACTTAAAAGGGGAAGAGAGAGAGAGAGCTGAGAGCTAAGGGAAAAAAAGTAATAGCGTGCAATAATGGTGTTGTGCAGATCAAATTGCTGCGAGGATGGGGGAGGGAGGAATAGAAAAATATAACTCTGACTGGATGTTCTTTCTTTACCCTACCCGTTTTTCGTCGCTTTTCTTTCCTTTTTTCCTATTTTTTTTTATTAACGAATACCAAATGAAGTCGGTTTAAAAATAAGGCGTTTTTTCGCTTCCTTTTTTTCGCATAACATTTTAATACATTTAAAAGCAACTAAAGCCTTTTTTCTCTCAACTGTAACGTTTTTTAAAGCTCATCTCCGAAATAACGAAGGGATAATAAGGAAGGGGGGAAAATCCGTTTGTAATTAACTTCTTTGTACAAGTTATTCTCGCCCTCTTAAAAATTCATCAACGCCTGATTAATAAAAAGCCAAGTCTCAGTGCTTGCGTAATTAAAGGTGTGTTAATTAATAGAGTACTTAAAGCATTTATTTTCGTGTCTTTTTAAAAGAAGCTGTGATTTTAGAGTAATCGCCCGGGTAATTTGTTTAATTTGATAAATGATGTGTCTCTCGTTGTTAATTATGCAACTGCTCCTTCGACATCGGCAATTTTTTTAATTGACTTAAATTAACTTTTTTCTTCTTTTTTTAAGTTCTATCAGTAACGACTTTTCCCTTGCAAAATCATTCAAAATCAACGACAGTAATTAACATTTGCTGTCTTCATTTTTTTTGGTAATACATTTTGAAGTGATATCTAACCTATTTTGAAAACCGGGGAGGTGGGGGGGGGGAGGACTATCATTAAGTGAAAAAAAAAAAAAACCTCCGACCCCAAGGGTAAACTTCATATTAAGATGAATCTCGTGAGCCAGAACTCAGGTTAGAAAAAAAAAAAAGTAAAAAAATTTCTGGATAACATTTGAAAACACAAGAAAAGGAAAGAAAATCATGACTAAGTTTAGCTATGGGTTCGTAATTAAAGCAGGAATTGGTCAATGGGGGGAGCTGGTCCAATCATTGGCTTAGTAAGGGCTTAGGCAAAGAGCTCAAGTCACGTGACTCAGCAAAGACGAATACGTTTTGCCTGAAATTGGCGAAACCTGTTTTCTTCCACTGCTTCGCTTAAAATCTATCACATGACTTGGTGTCTTTGCTTTACGAATGAAAGTCTTCACTCCCTCCATTTTATCCCTTCTCGATTGGTTTGTCCGCAAATGATCTCACGCTTTGCGAGGGGCGTTGTGAAATTATGACAAGGACCCCTTCTTGTCAAAATTTTATTAACTTATCAAGAAGGTGATGAAGTGAAGTTTGGCACTTGGCTATAAAGAAGGAAGATGGGGTCAAATATCTTGAAAAAAGTTCGACATCGCTACTTACGGACAACTGCTAGTAGCAAAAGCAGAATCAAGATGCAAAACTGAAAAGCCTTTCAAATGCCTTCTGAAATACCAAATTCAATTACAAGTTTTTAATTGGTTATTAAGGGGTTGTCCACAAATGATGTCACAATTGAAGGGAGAGGGGGTTCGTAAAATATTGACAAGGGGGGGGGGGGATTTGGCACAAGAAGTGTACATCTCGCATTTTTCAAAAGAATAAGTTTTTGAAAAATAGCTTGACATGTGACAAAAAGGGGCGGGGAGGAGTATAGTGGTATATCATCTAGAAGTTTCAAAAAAAAAAAAAAAAGAGCTCTTTTATTCTTATTTAAGTCTATTGTTTATGGCCAAGGTCGCCAAACCACCACGTTCCTGTAATCCAGCCGATCAGTGAGCGAAGCGGTTCTTTTGAACGAAAACTTTTAAAACTTCATATCTTGCCAAATTTGTTCTTTCCACCAAAGATAAAGATCTTCCACTGCACTGATCTTTGGTGTACAGAACTACCCTGTTGTAATTTATCTGAACGAAAATAAAATTTGTTTCGCCTTTAAATTCCAACATCTTTTCCTTTAATAATGTACTGATTAGTTTGACAATCCTTAAAGTCCCTTAATTCTCTTATCTTGACTGGTACCAAAACTCAAATGGATTTGAGCTGAGAAACAAATGTTGCTAGGTGCAATCCTTTCTAAACATTTGGTTAGGAAAACCTAAAGAACCGATCCGGCCACATGATTCAACTACGACGAAAGAAGACACGTTTTACGTGAACCTTCCAGTACTTTAGATATAGTTTAAAATATATCACGGGACCTAAAATCCTTGCTTTTAAGAAATGAAGGCTTCACTCTCTCTCTCTCTCTCTACGTTTTATCTATCCTCAATTGACATATATCACAGTAGGAAATTTCATTACAAAAAGCAGAGCTGGCTTTCTTATTGTCCTTTGGTAACGGGTTAAATATTTATTTCAGTTCTCGCTCAACAATACGTTAAAATAAATATTAATCATTTGGGAGATATAGCCATCCAATTTTTAAATTAATTAATTAATTAACAAAAACGTTTCCGAATCGATCCATCGCGCTTCGAAACCATGCTTGCCACAACTCAATTACACACAAAAAATTTGATCAAAATCGGTTCAGTCGTTTAAAAGCCTTATGGTGACAAATGTACGCACAGAAGATTTTTATATATTAAGATAGGCAACATTTTGTGAGGTTTAATACTTTGTTGAGATTGAGTTTACAGCAACGTCTCAAGAATAAGTCCTACTCCTTTTTTTTTTTTTTTTTTGCTCCTAGAAGCCTGTCCCGCAATTACTGTTCCTAAATCTGGCAAAACTGCCGCAGACTCCAGTGAACATTTCAGTTTGGAAAGGTTTAGAGAATGTTTGAAAAATGTTGGATCGTTATTTCTAATTATTATTTTTCAATTTAAGACACGATTTGCACATAAATACTCTAATATGGGGGTAAAAAAATACATGTACTTATTAATATCATATTCGAATGAAAATGTTTTTTTTTTTTCATAGAATGGATTTTGTTCTTGTCTTCCAACGTAAAATGAAATGAGTTATAAGATAAGCGTATCCACTTTTTTCAAAGTTTTACTTTTATACCATTTGATGGAGCCTTTTATTATTTTTTTTTTTTTTCACATTCACCCCAGATGAAGTATGACCGATGATTCAAAATTTCAATCCCAAGAAGAGTTACAAGCGTTTGAACTTGGAATTTGAAAGCCTTCGTTCAAGTTTAAGTCCTAAATTATTTTTGTTTTGCAAACTAGAAAATCGCCCGTTTAAGATATGACGGGTGAAAATTGCTTCTTCATTTTAACGAAGCAATTGCCTGTTAGGTGACATTTTGATCGTTGAAATTTTAACCCTAACTCCAGTGGATTAACCCTAAACTCCAGTAGTCACAGTTGACCGCTTTTTTGTTTCTTCATTCCCCTGAAATGACATTCTTACCAATAAAACAGTTAAATTGCCGGATCGAGTTCGGCCTTGTTACAATAAAGCCTTTCCCTGTATGTTAAACATTACCAGCGCAAGTTTCATTGTTGATGACGTCAGGTGCGTTACACGATCATTGGCTATTATTTACAGAGGATGCTATATCCCCCCTCTTTCATTGGTAGCTGTCTTTTCTTATTCTTTGAAAACGAAAAATCGTTTTGCACTATAATGACCCCCCCCCCCCCCCCCCCGCAACTGTGTTAACATGCCTTTTGTACACATTTTTCAGAGATGAAATTATTTGGGTGTAGAGTTTGAATAAACGCCGAGTCTTTTTCCTTTTCTACAAACGTTACTTTTTAATGGGGCTTTTAAGGACTATTGCCTTTATTCTAATGTTATTATGTTTTGGGAACGTTATTTGCGGCTGCTTAGCTATATTCATTCAAGAGCTATTAAACAGTTCGAGCGTTGGTAAATTCATTTGTAAGCATTTTAAATCCAATTAAAGGTGATTTCTTTTTCTTTTTGAAAATGGTCTTTTTCTTTAGTCATCACAACGATGTTTTTTTTTTCTTTTTCTGAAGCTATACCTTTGAATGAAAGAACAAGACTGAAGTTAAAATGGCAACTTTCATAAGAGCACCCCCCCCCCCCATATCGAAAGTTTATTTAAACACCCACAGCAAATACGGCGGTTTTTTCCCTCCAAAATTTTACCAATTGGCAAAATCTTGCCGATGATCTAAATTGTGATAAAAACCAGTTTTTACTTTTAATCAAAGATGGAATTACACTTATTGTCCCCAAAGCAGAATACTTGACGATGTTCTGCAACGTAAAATTAATTGACTAAAATTGTTCTGCAAGTACTTCAAGCATTGTATACACAAGCAACCTATGTGATCTTTTCTACAAATCGGGAGTCCTAAATTAAAATCTTTTCTTATTGAAGTTTTTTTTTTTTTTTTTTTTTTGAAATATTTTCTGGATGCAAAAGGATTGAAATCTCAAACAAGGCACGCAATTTTTGGCGATGCATGTTTCAATGTTGGCATGTTTCCAAAACATACGTTTATTGAGGAAATTGTATTAATTGTAGTTGATGAAAATAGATAGGGAAAAATAAGGAACGGGGAACGCTAAAAAAAATAAGAATCTTTTCAGATTTAGAATGAATTTTCTGCAGAAAATCAAACATCTTCCAACTCAAGATAGAATTTTGCACAAATTCTGCAGATTTCTTTAAGTTCAAAGTGAGTCTGCAAATTCAGTGCAGTTCCTGCACATGACTTTCAAATTCAACATTTTTTGCGAACTTTCCGCCGAGTTATCGTATTTTGCGAGAATTTTAGATTTTCTTCAAATTTAAAGAAATCTGCAGAACTTTCTATCTTGAGTTGGAAGATAACGTAATCTAACTTTCTCTTTAAGAATCTGCAGTTTCTCCTTCAGAAATTTGTAGAATTTCTGCAGAAAAAATTGTCTGAGTTTTCCTCTCACTGCTTTGGGGCTTATCATCAACTCCTTTTTGCTATCTAGTATACCAATTTTAAATCCCGCAGATCTCAATAGACTTTTGGAGCAAAATATCTGGTAATGGCATCTTGGATGCAAGCCAAATTTTCAAGATTTAGTCTCATAGAAAGTGTTTTTGCAATTGGAAGAAATGGAAATCAGATGGTGCAATTTGTGGCGAGATTATTTCCCTAATTATCAGCAGAAAAAGAGTGATTCTAAAACGTGATAATGCAAAACCTCAAAAGTTCTGTGGTGGGTTGCTCCACCCATTACACTCACCTGACATTGCACTATCTGATTTCCCTTTATTCTGATCTAACAAAAAAAAAAAAAAAAAAGAAAGAAAGAAAGAAAAAAAAAAAGACCCTTGCAAATTTGTCCGACATTCAAAGTACCAACATTCAAAATACCGTCATTCAAAATACCATCATTCAAAATGCCATCGCCAGATATTTTGTTAAAAAATAAATTTCTATTGATTGGAGATTGAAAATTTGTGCATGACACAGCAAAAGAGTTGCTGATAATTAGGGTAACTACAAAATTATAAAAACAATAATAATAAATAAATAAAGAAGAAGAAAAACACCTGCTTCTTGACTTTAAAATCTTTAATGAAATTTATCAAAGACTGAAAAGCTAACTTTTTTTTTTAGAATTCTCTTCTTATCATGATTTAATTAATGACTTTTTTAAAAAAATCAACTGATTTAAATTAAGTTGATTAATATCACTCAACCCTGTTTCGCAAATATTTTCTGATCTGGGTTGAAAACACAGTTAGTTGCTTTTAATGGCACCTTGATAGGAAGTCACGGGAGGGCTTTGACCTCCCAAAAATTTTTTCTTATTCGGCAATTTTTGTTCAATGGTTAAGTGGTGACAGTATTGCAATTGTTGCATTTCTTCTTCTTTATTTTCATCTTTAATTTTAAAATGATGCTTAGTGTATCTTCTCATTAAATGTCACTTTTGCATGCTTGTATTTAATCATCCCATAAAATTCAGAGTTCATTTCAATCCCACAAAATTCAGAGTCCATTTGGTAAACTGAAACTATCCTCCCAAAAATTAAAGTTTTGGTCGCCCTTAGTTGCTTTAACTCATCATATGATGTCTTTTCACTTAGAGACAGGACTTTTATTTTAACTATATAGTTTTAAAAGTCTGAAACATTCTCTTTTCTGTAATAGCAGGGGGAAAAAAAGTGGAGTAAAACATTGTCTCTCAAAAATATCAATCCAAAAAATTTGACATTTGAAATTTTTAGGAACGGTGTACATTCACATTGGCACTAAAGTATGAGAATGAAACTCTATGGCTTTTCCAGGTTTTGCAGTTTTAGAAAAAAAATCTAGTTCAATTGATGTCAACTTGCATTATCTATTAATGACAAACTTTTACTAGATGTTTTTAATTGTAAATAAGTCCTACCTTGGGTACGTTCGAATAGAGCAACAGGTTAAACCGGGCTCACTGCATACTACATTACGACAGGAGCATTCTAATAGGTTACTGGTTAGTTGATCGTACATGCAAATATTCTATAAAAAACTCGCCACATAAACCAGAGATCATCAAATGTGATGAAATCAATCTGGGTTAACCACTTGCTCTATTTGAACATATTATTGAATTAAAATGTATATGAAAAACCACAAATAATCATCAATGAGTATGGTGATAAGAAACTTTCAACTCTCAATTTTAGCAAAAAAAAAAAAAAATTGTGCAAAATTTTTTTGATGAAAATACTTCATGAGAATTTGAGATTGTTTTAAAACAAACTAAGTTCGACAAAATGGAAACAACTTGTTTTGAAAAAAAAAAAAAAGCAAAGTAATAGTTATTAGTGGTTGGTTGGGTTTTAAAAAAGCTATCTCCCACCGTGTAGGATATTTTATTTAGTCGTCAAAGTAATGTATAATTGCCAAGTGAGGGTGGTTATTTTCAGGCGATGACTTTAGTGTCAGTGGTTCTTCTAGAAAGGGGGGGGGGGGGGGGGGAATCACTCTCAAATTTTTTTTGGCTACAACACTGCTTGGTGGGCTTGCTTATACAGCCATGGGCAGTTAAATAGTAGTATCTGCAGAAATGAGTCTTCGAGATATTTGAAACGCATTTTAGATTCCATGTACCAACAATAGGGATATGTTGGAGTTGGATTTTTTTTTTTTTTTTCAGTAGGAACCAAATAAGCAAGCTTGTACAATAAAGCTGACATAGAATAGATGACCAAAATGTAAAAACATAAAACATTTGCAGTTATTGTCCTTTACCAGCCCACTACAGTATAAGCTCTACTATGAAGCATTAATACCTTTCTAGAAGCCAAATTTCATCATCAAACTTTGTTACTGTATTTCATTAGTTTTTATTACAATTGAATTAATTGTTTCAGAAAGGGTGAAAGTCCAATCATTTTCCGTAATGCCCTTTCTGAAATAATCGATTCAATTACAACTTTCATGCACAGTAAAAAAAAAAAAAAATTACCTGTGCCAGAGGTGTACTGTCATCACTATCCTCACTTGTTTCTAAACCTGGTGAATTGTGATTAGAGCCCGGTGGTGAGCCACCTTGTGAATTTGGAGGTGGGTGTCCCATCTGCAAACCCAACTGAGATTGGTTTATGGTAGAAAACATCGGTGTCTGTTGAGGAGGCCCCATCATATGATTCTGTTGGTGCAGAACAGTCATTTGTGGAGGTTGCATATGATTCTCTGCATAAGGTCCACGATCATCATATGACATTCTGAAAAAAAAAAAAAAAAAAATGTTCAATGAAAATCATGAAAATTTTTACACATAACACTCAAAATTTATATTAGAAAGATAATAGAAACAAATGAAATTAACGTGCACATGCTTAATTTAATTACACAGCAGCCTGCAATGTAAAATTTAAAAAATACAAAAACACCCTCTGAACTAAACTGATGTTAAATTAAGAGTGCCAAATACAACATTTGAAAAGTAATAAATTAGCAACAGGTTTCAAAAATTAGAAATAAAGCACTTTGATGCTAAAACGTAAAAGTAGAATCAACAACTTTCACAAAAGCACACTTATACAAAAAGTTGCACACACATGTTTTGAGTCCCTTTTTCAATGCAAAAAGCTTCAAGCAGGGCTGGGTTTTGGACTGTCCAAAACTGGTTTAGGACAGGACAGGTGCTTTTTACCGTCCAAAACTGTCTGAAACTGTCCAAAACTATACTAAAGCCAAAGCGGTGTAATGTAATCAATTTGAATTTACTGCAATATTCGTAATGCATAAATACAGATATTAATGAGGTTTAATTAATGAGTACTTGATCATATATTTTCTCCCAAAATGTTCATTTAAAAAATATTTTACTTAGAAAAATTGCTAATAACTATTACATAAAAATTGCCTTATCAGACCCCGAAGTGGTTCTTTGGGGGAAAAAAGTAGGAAATAAGGAATCAAAAATTGAAAAAGTAGGAAAAAAAATCACTTAAAAAAGTAGGAAAAATAGGAAGAGATGGAACTAGGAAAGTCAAGAAGAGGAAACAAATTTAGAGTAAATTTTATTTCTAATGTAAAATAAACTAACAGTATTTTTGATTTAAAACTGTCCCACAAATAAACTAACAGTACTTTTGAAGTATTAAAGGGATTTAATGAACGGCCGAGTTGCAAAAACAAAACGAAAGAAACAAGCTGACAATCATCAGTATGAAAAATAAACTGGTGAAAACAAAGATATATGAAAATAAAATCCAAACAAAGAAACACTTTTCAACAACACAGTAATAAAATTTTTAAGTGTGAAAGAATAAAATGCAATACAGTGATCGCAAAATAATAATAATAATAAAACGCATATTTTGGTGCAATAAAACCATTTTTGTCAAAGATTTGTTTTGTCAAAAACGAAAACATTCCTTCGAGAGCATCCATTTACCATTTAAAAATACTAACACTTTCAGCTCCTGTTGTCATAAACCATGATACAAAAA
Organism: Uloborus diversus; assembly: GCF_026930045.1. Classification (NCBI taxonomy): domain Eukaryota; kingdom Metazoa; phylum Arthropoda; class Arachnida; order Araneae; family Uloboridae; genus Uloborus; species Uloborus diversus. The sequence goes on along the minus strand of NC_072739.1, from coordinate 128,211,703 downwards.
GCAAAGCAAATATTAAATTAGTTTTAGTTAAAAATATTCAGCAGCTGACATGCATTTTTGCATAAGCAAGGGCAGATGTTTGAATTTGAAGAAAAAGGAAAAAGACTAAAAATGAGAACTAAAATAAATTTGTTCTTAAATGTGGGACATAAAATTTATAATAAAACAATTAAACTAAATAAATAACGAAATAAGTAAACTATGGGGTTTGTATTATGTTGTGTACTTTTAGCATTCAACATAAATTTTTGTTTCAGGCACGTCATTTATGGGGGGTCAGTGGGGTCAATTTCTCCCCTCACTGGGTTTGCAAAGTAATGCTCAACTAGACAAGTTTGTGCGGTTTTTGTTGTTTTCAGATAAAATTTGCATTCAGTATACATCCTTTGCTGGCCACCGCTGTTGGGGGAAAATCAGAATGACGAGCCAGTTTTCATTTGAATCAAGCAATAAAAACGAATATTGTTTTATTGGTTTGATGACTTTTTACCTTTTTCTTGTTCCAAAATTTGTCACTGAAAAAAAAGGAAAAATACATGCATGGTAAACATAACATTTTTATCAAAGAAAAAATCAGTTACTAATGCTTCTCTGTGCATAAAAGCGAAGACATGTAGTTTCGTTCGATCCTCATCATAGGACAAAAATATTCATTCGGAAATTCTTCACGAAATTGAGAGTGAGGGGGGAGTACCTGGTATCAAATGCCAGCATATATCTCTTCCCCCCCCTTTAATCAGGCGCCCTGAGTACAATAACTTACAGCAGATAAGCCGCATTGGTATAATTGCCGCACCCCGAAAAGGGTAAGAGTCTGTAAAAAAAATTTATATGTTCCGAAATGCTGCATTGCCATAAATGCAGTACATAAAAATTATGAGCAAACTCCTCGATATTGATGATATCATAGTAGAAAATACCCATTAAAAAGAAAAGAAAAAAATACAGTACATATTTGCTTGTGGTTCTATTCCCAACTTTTAAAAATGTAAAGAAATAAAAACGGAATTTCGCATTTAAATTGATTTTTGGTTTTTCTCTAAAAGTCGGGAACGTTTTGCCCATCTAGGTTTTTCCTTTTCTTTTGCAAATACACTCTTTGTTAGGAAAGAAAATGAAATTTTATAGTGATCCGTTTTTTGCGAATTTCTGTTATCTGCGCCTTTTATTTTGTACTAACATCAATAAAATATGTACAGTGTACAGGTTTTAATTTTTTACTTCCTTACGTTCCTTTTATGATTTTTCATTGCCTTTCTGTTTAAATTGAGCTCCATTTCACTTGTAATCAACTATACAAAAAATCGGCAAATAGGAAATTCGGCTTTTCCTGCACGTTTTGGACAGTCGGCCATTTACTTTAATTAAAGCTTCTAATTGAAGGGTAAATAATATATAATTGCATCATAATGCGCCAGTATTTGTTTCTTTATTGTTTCGTTAAAACAGTAGGACTGAAGTCGGGGCGATAAAAAGAAAGGTCGATCATAAAAGCCGCAACGCATAAAAGTCACTTACGAATATTTAAGCACGCAGACGCCGCAGTGTTCCTTCCAGAAATTACTGTAGTCAGTGAATTAAAAACTTAGGATTCGCTTGTTTCTTTTGCTTTTTAAAATTGAAACATTCAGAAAATTATCGGTGTGGCATTGTAAAAATAAGAAAAAATGCACAATTAGAAGTGCTATACTAAAGAAAGAAAAAGTAGGAAAAAAAAAGGAAAAAGTAGGAAAATAAGGAGAGAGCTCTAAAAAGTAGGAAAAAGTAGGAAAAATAGGAACTCTTCGGGGTCTGCTTATGTACAGTAAAACCCCTCCTAACAGACACTCCTCAAAGGCGGACAATTTTTAATTCCCCAGTTACAATGCAAATAACATTACTAAACCCCCTACCAGCGGACACCTCTCTATTGCGGACAAAAAAAAATTGTGTCCGTTAGTGTCCGCATTAAAGGGATTTTACTGTAACAGTTGGTAGAGTTATGAAAAGAAATTCACAAAGCTTATTAATTTTTTTATGGTTTTTGCAAATAAGTTTTAAATGATGTTTTGACACAAATTATTTTTTAAATCATAGATTAAAGAACAAGAAATTGATGATTAAACACGCTTATGTTACAAAAATTCTGATATTTTTTTAGTTCTTATTTTTAATATATAATACATTCTGTAATTATAAAAAATTGTAATTTATTGCATTTAAGTCAATTATTGCACTATATTTTGAACACTTTCTTCTGCACACATGCATAAATGTCGAAAAATTTGGTTTATGAAAAAAAAAACTCCTGTGCATACAAATTGAAATTTTTAATGAAGAATTTGGTTTTCACATAACGAAATTAAAATCAGCTGCATAAATAATTTACATCCTATATTTATACTTGAATGTTCACATTGAATAAATATATTAAATAGTCAAAAAAAAATTTTTTTTGACATACTTTTTTGTTTTTGATATTTTTTTACAAAATATCGTTTCTCAAAAAGTAGTTTTGGACACTTTTGGAAACAAATGCTTTGAACAGGATGGTAAAAAACCATGCCAACCCTGCTTTCATTTGCACACATGCATAAAAAAAGGGAAATTTGGTTACTAATATCCGGGGGGGGGGGAATCAAAAAACTAAATTTCATGCATAGAAATTATAATTTTAATCAAGAATTCAACTTCTATGAAACTAGAATAAAATCGCTGCATATAAATAAGTTGAATGTTTACATGGAATAAATGTTCAATATAAAACATTACTTTGATGCATTTTATTCTGTTTTTAATGTTTTCTCACAGAATACAATTTTTCTAAACGTGTAGTTTTGGACACAAGGGTTTTAGACAAAAGGGTAAAAACTGGGGGTTTTACCAGAGTGTCCAAAACCTTGCCAATCCTGACTTCAAGTTTATGGATGTTAAGACATTCAACATAATAATCTAAAGCCTTGTTAGATCCATTTCACGTAATTTTTTCACAAAAAAAAAAACAGTAACAAATGGAAAATTCCTAAAATGACGTAATGAGGTTTTTTTTTTTGATCAAGATTCCACTTATAATCAAAGAACATCTTCTGAAGAAAACTAGTAGAAAACAAAATGAAATAATTATGATATCGCTGGTATGGTTCAAAATGAAATAAGAATTAGATTAAAATAAAAAAGTAGCACAGGTTGAATTTTCTGCTATGCAAAAATCGATTTGAACAAGCTTGGATAATCTGTTATTCAAATTTTCAAGAGTCGCACATTCACATATGAATTAATGACAAACCTTCAAACATGCAAAGAAAAGCAAGTAAAATAATTAATTAGTTTTGTAAAATTTTTCAGCTTCACTAGAATTATCATCAGCTTTGTTTCACTTTAAGTGGTTAAGTTCAGAGTTTAAAAACATTATCACATAAAGATCAATAAATAAATGACAAATACTATATAAGTTACGGGGGGAAAATTCTGAATGAAAACCTAGTCTTAAAGAATCATTTAAAAAATATTTAACAAAGCATAGACTTTCGATCTTGGATGGGTTATCGTATTCGTTAAAAATTAACTTAATTCATGTAATCTACTAGGTATTCGCTTCAGATAATTTTTCTAAATTAACAAAGTAACAATTAAATGTAAGACTCGAAAATAGTGTAAAACATTTGTAGATTCATTCAGTGCTCACATCCAACACTTAAATAAGCGAAGATAAATATTTATCATCATGTACTTACTAAAATTCATAAACCGGTCAACGTGGACATGTGTTAAGAAACTACAATTCATAACAGTATATTATCAAAAGAGTCCGCAATTACGTTGATGACACGTTATGGGATTAAATTTCATTCCATATAGCATAATAATAACTTTCAATCGTAGACGATAACATCATGAAATAAAACGTACTATCACACAAATCGACGATCGACGTACAGCGAAAATGTAAGAAAAGACAACTTACCTCTCACGTGATCACATATTCGAATTTACTATTGGCTGCCTATTTTGAGAGTTCTAGTATTTTTGACTTTTTTTCCAACAAAAACGCGAACAAAAAGAGCAAAATAAATGTGGTCATCAGGCTTCTGAAGTAACGTGCAGTAGAACGTACCTTTGTTTACATTTGCGAAGTTTCTGAGGCTAAAAACATCAAAATTATCCAAAATCCAAGCCAGAAACAGTTTAGCAAAATTTTTAACAGTCGTTTTGGTAAGTGCTGCCACCTGCAGTTCATCCATGAAAATTTACGCTTTCGTTGATTTGCTGTGTCTGAAAATTCGAACCGAAAAAGGTAGCATTCGTGTAAATTTTTTCTGACGGCAGGCCCGTCCGGGGGGGGGGGGGGGCAAAGGATTTGTGTTCAATACATTTTAAAGGGGAAAACCAGCAAAATAAGTACAAAAAATGCCTATTTTCATAATGTTTCTGAAATCTGAGTCAATTGATCGCCCAAATGACGGGTCTGCCTAAAAATTACAACAATGGTAAAATAAATAAATTAGTAAACTTTGAGACATGAACTCTCAATTTTCCCCCATCATTAGTTACTTTTGAAATTTTAACTTTTGAATAGACACTAAAAATTTAATCTTCCGAATGACTTTCGTTTTTTTAAAAAGTAAGTTTATAGCTCGCAAAACAAGAACTAAAAATTGAAAAGACTAAAAAGCTAGATCCAGTGATAAATGCTATGCCCAGAATATGGAAGCAATACAGTCTTGTTAAATGCATTTAAGAATTTTATTTCGAACATTTTATTTGTTATATCTTATTTGTGTAGCATGATCTCTACCAAAAGTGTAGGAGCCCTAAACAGTCCTCACAACTCATTTTAACGCGTAAATAGCCTGCATTTCGTAAACTGTTAATATTTGCATGAACTTGTACGAAAAAAAAAATGTGTAGGAGCTCAGTTTAAAAATATAGTTTTCATTCATGAGAAGAAAAAGCAAGCTTTTTTTATTTTGGGAAAACACGGAAAAAAAAAAAAATAATATCGTGTGGAGAAGGCGGGGGGATTTTAGTTAAAAAGAAAGCTTTAAAGCAAAAATTTTCAATAGTTGCAGCGTGTCCCTTTTTGCTTTTATCCCTCCTCTTCTTTTCTACTTTTTCTAGTCCATCTAAAAATAAGGAAGTCTTCAAAATGCTACGCCCCAAAACTCACATAAACAAACAAAAAAAAAAAAAAAAAAAAAAAAAGGAAAGTCACCCAAAACCCTTTTTTTCAAGGATAGCAAAAATTGACTTCGGAGACTAAATTTGCGTTTTTTAAGACTTCAATATCGAAACATTTTCTCGGGGGAGCCTTCAGATCCCCTCCTAGATCACCAAACATAGCCTAAAACTGCGTGTTAAAAAATTCGAATTAAACATTTTTAAAGCAATGCCTATCCTATTCTCAGGGTCAGTGAAGGTGGCCTGCAATTGTATTTTTCAGAGCTAAATGTCGAAATTTCCGGGAAAAGCTCTCGATTGTCTAACGTCAGCAAAGATTACCTCTAAAATACTTCAGTCTTGAAGAATAAAATGAATGAGAACCCAAGTCCTGTTCCAGTACCCAACCCTTCTACCAGCAGAGCCGGCCTTAGCACATGCGGGGCCCGATTGCAGAATTCTGGCGGGGCCCTTTATAGAATTATTACAAATTTGAGAAATAGCGTCGATTTTTCCGCGGTGGGCAATTATTCGAAATCACTGCAATTATCCGTCTTCCATCAAGTTGCTACATCACTTTTTATTTTGATTTATTCATTTATTTACTAAGAAATGAATGATTGAATGCCCACAAAAATCTGTTAGTTTTATAAGAACGTAAGATAAGTAGCCGTGAAATTCTTTATGCACTATCTTAGGCGGCTGGTGCACGAAAAAAGTGGTGGGTCAAAAGAAGTGTGGGGATTAGGAAACGGTGCCCCTGGTGCTGATTTTTTTTCTTTTTTTTGTAAAATCGGACTTTATTACGGGATTTCAACATGATTAAATAATCTCCAAAACATGTGGAATATGGCCTCCAAAATAGGGCCGAATGATCACCGTAGATTTCCCACTTTAAAATCAAGTTCAATTATCGTGAGATACACGAAAAGGTCCATTTAGTTTGAATTTTCAGTTTTTATTTGAGGGAAATAAATCAATCCACCGAGTAAAAAATCATTTCCCTATAGATCATTAATTTTAACTCTGAAAAGTAAGGGGGCGGTTTCTCCCCCCTCCCCTCCCTCACGTACGAGCCGCCTATGTGAGCAATTTATTGCTTTGACAGAAAAGTAAAATTCACCGAAATTTTCTAGTTCTAAAAAAGAAAATTTGGACTGTCTTTGTTGATGTCAAAAGTAGAACGGAGTTGCAGGGAATGGGAGACCTCCTCTTGGAAATTCTTCAAAATTGAAGTCTTTTTTTCTGAGCAGTTTTGATACGGAAATGAGGAGGGAGTTAGAAGTTAGATAAACCGACTACGGTCCCCGGAAGAGTCTTCAAAGCTGGCCTCTGAAACCGCAAATGAGGGCATTTTTTTGTGAAATTAAGGGAGGGGGGGGGGCGGAGGTTTCTACTTACCAAATTATTTTTTCAAATTTAGGATAAGTTGAGGCTAATTTTGATAACGACAAGAAATTGGGCGTTTCTCTCAGAAATTTTTTCCGCAATTGTAGTCCCAATTGGGTAATGTTTGATGAAGATGAAGAAAGGGAATTTGGTGATCGCCTGCAGAAAACTTTCAAAATCAAAGGATTTAAGGCGCTATTTTAAATTATCATTAGTGACGTCAGAAGATTCGGCGACTCTTCAAATAATTTTCGATACTGATGTGTTAAAAACGTAGTTTAAAGCCCTGTTTGATAACGATAGAGGACAAGAGAGGAGACTCTGCCCGGAATCTTTTTCGAAAATGAAATCAATTTTAGGCTATTCATGGAAAGGGAAGAATTCAAGGGTTTTCTCGTGGTAATATTTTGTAAATGCGAAATTTTAAGCTATTGTGCTGAGGCTTAGAAAAAGGGTCATTAGAAAGAGGTGTTCAGAGACCTTCCGCTGGAAATGTTTTGAAATTTAAATCGTAAAAACACTATTTTAGACTACTTTTGGAGATATTAGGGGAGAAGGGGAGGGCGTTGTGAAATTTATGAATCTTCCTTGATTGGAAATGTTTTGAAACTGAAAACTTCGTGATGTAATTAGTCTTTGGTGGTAAAGTTGAGGTAAGGGTAGGCGTTCGGGTATCCTCTTCCTGAAATTTTTTGAAATTGAAGTCTTAAAAAAGCATTTTAAGTTACCTTCGTTTACATTAGGAGAAATGTCAGGGTTTGATAGCTGGCCCTAGAAATTTGTAGACATTGAAGATTTCAAAACCAAATTTCAGGCTAAATGTATAACGTTAGGAGAGGAATGAAAGCAATAGGCAATTTGTTCTCTTTAGAATGGTTATAGAAAAGTTTTACGCGTATTAAGCAAGCACTATTTGAAGTTTATTATTTATTCAATTATTTATTTATTTTATTATTATTTTTTTTAGAAACGTACCTACTTTAGTTTTAATTGTATATTAGAGAAATTGTCATTGCTGCTGAGTTTTAGCATTTTTTTTTTTTTTTCAACAAAAATGAAGAAATAAAAAAAAATAATAAAAGTTAATATATTAAGTGAAATAAATGAAAATGGGAATTCCTGAACTAAAACCTTTGAGACTTCCTAAACTTTCGGGGCTTTGGGTAAATTCCTGCATTGCCCATGAGATATTACGGTCCTGGGATAGGGCCCCTTGACCTGTATGTTAATGCTCACCGTATTAATTGCCGATAATCATTAAAAATTTGTCCATTGGTTCCACACTACCTAGTCCCTTTCTCTAGATCGGAATTAATGGGGTACAGTGGGTATACGGCCTTGGATATAGACAAGAAACTTTCCATAAATCCATTAGTCGAACTGAAAATAGCTCCATAATACCAAATTAAGTATCAGTTAAGCGTATTATAATGAATATCAGTAAAGTTCATTTGAACTTTTTCTTTTCTTTTTTTCTTATTTATTTTCAGGAGAAAGGGAAAAAAAGACTTTTTAGAGCGGGGCCCCTGCTGGCGCGGGGCCCAATTGGGTCTTTTTGCTCTAATCGGCTTAAGGCCGGCTCTGTTTACCAGTACCCAAAATTGCAATTTTTGACCACTCTCTCCCATCTAACAAAATTACAGAGCTTCTAAAATTTCGTTCAAATTCGTGAAAATTTTCAGAGGTTTAATTTCGCAGCATTTTTGAAGGAGAACTCCCGAACACCCCCTCCTCAAACACTACCTAAGAACGTCTAAAACCGCGTTTTGGGACCACCAATTTTGAAAAAATTCCGGTCCTTAACGTTACCAAATAAGACAATGATGCCATAAAATTATCAACGATAAATAATGCTTAGTAACTTCAATCTGCAATTCGTAAAATTTCAAGTTGAGGAGAAGGTCTCCAAACCTTCCTTAAAGTCAGATCGTCATAATTATGTTTTAGAACTGCAATTTCAAAAATAAATAAATAAACAAATAAGAAAGCCTATCCTCTCTTCCAACATCATTGGAGATTGTCTAAAACAGAGGTCTTTAACCTTATGCTCGCGAGCACCATCAAGGGCATACCTCTCTAAGAGAAAAATCTCCCTAAAATCACCCCCTAAAAATTTCAATGGCATAGTCTGCACCATGACCCCTCCCTCCCCTTTCCCCAAGATAGGCAGCTGGGCACCATTGCGCCCGCCGATAGTCTTAACGTGGGCTGTATGACAAAAAGAAAAAAAAAGATAAATGTGAAAGTTTTTTCAGTTTTAATTAAGCACTTTTAATTATATTTGGCCTGATTGTGACGGAGTAATCTGAGGCTTGCTTTTGCTCATATTTCAGCAACTAGATCACTTAGAGACTTTTGGATTTCACTAAATGATTTGCTTAATGTTAAGGTACAACTTAACGCTGAAAAATTAAAATTCTGAAATAAAATTATTATTTCGGTTAGCAAATTTCACATAATTTCCCCATTAAATGTTTAAATATAAACGCCACTGTTACAAAATTTGTTGCCTTGCAAATGTAATGCTAATTGTAATCATAATGAAAATTTTGAATCAAGGGTTCTCTGGAGCAAGAATGAAATTTCACTGACGTAGCTTTCTTAGGGTTTTTATCGTCATCTATGCCAATAATCGATAACGGGGCTAAGTAAAGAGACATACTAGGATCTTTATCACGAGTAACTCGTACGCTGTAAACCATTCTCTTGCTTATATCTCAGCAACTAGACTACTAAGAGAATTCGGAAATTCACTAAATGATTTGTTTAATCTTAAGGTACAACTTAAAGCTAAAAAAAATGAAAATATAAAGTAAAATTTTGTTTGAAAACGAAAAACTTTAAAGTAATAGATTTTCAAAAGATTAAAATAACTTTTCTGGGTCAGAAAGGACAATTTAAGTATTCCGGTAGTTTTCAATCATTCCAAGAAAAAGACTTCACAAACGAAGAAAAGTGCGCTCAAGTCATTTCAAGCCGAACTTTCCCAATAAGAATTATATGCATGCTTCAACACTCAAATTTATGTTTGAAAGCTAGATAATGATAAAACAATCTCTACATGATTTGAGCCGTACTTTTCTTCGTTTGTGCAGTCTTTTTCTTGGAATAATTGAAAACTACTGGAATACTTAAATTGTCTTTCCTGACCCAGAAAAGTTATTTTATCCTTTTGAGTGCATTATGATAAGTGCTTAGTATTTTTTTTTTTTTTAATTCTGTTATTTTTAGCTGTACAAAAGTTGAAATGGCGTCCAACATTAAAAAAAGCACAAAGCGAAATCCGATTAATCTCTATTACCTTTCGCGCCAGATATTAGTCTATTTAATATTTTCAATTAGCACAGCTATAATAAGATGAAGCCTGACCTTCAGAATGTTTACTTCTCCTTGGGGAGTTCACTGAAAGGAGCACGGGCTATTAACACTGAGATAAGTAGGGATACCTTCGCAGTGATATTGCGAAAGTAGCGCCAATTAAATTCACGCTAATAACACTTTTTCCTCGTCTGCGATAAACTGATAACGACTAATAAAACATCAGAATTGTTTGGTAATGTAATTGGATTTATTGTCCTCTGCATAAATTAGACATGCTTTCCGAATTTCATCTCGCATTGAAGCATAACAAAGAGCATTATGACCACTCACGAGCAGGGGCGAATGAAGAAATAATTTTTGGAGGGGGCCCGAAAATTGAAAAAATGCCCCCCCCCCCAACCATATAGTGTTTCATTATAAAGTTTTCATGACTTTATTTTTGAATATTTGTTAGGATCCCTTAAAACCAAGTAATCTTCCTTTAAGTACTTTTTTCTTTTTGCATTTTTTATAAGCTGAAAAAGAAACTTATTATTTTTCAAATAATTCTAATCGAACCTCGAATCGAAATGACTCTTCTAGAACGTAAACTCTTCTCGAACGTAATTGACGAATCGCGATAGTACGTTCCCTCAAATTCCAAACCAGGGAGTTAAATGTATTTTGCCGTTTTGGCCTCTAACTCCAGAAATACTTCTGTTGCCAACAAAAAATGCTTTTGTTCAAATACGCTTTGTGTTCTTTTTAAATAACTATTCAAAAAAAAAAAAAAAAAAAAAAATCTGTTTTTGTTATAGAGAAGCCAATTAAAAAATAACAAATGAAATAGTTAAAGTAATTTATACCTTGGGGGGGGAGGGGGGATGACCTGGCCTCTTGGGCCCTATCTGCTACTGCTCACGGGACGGGTGCGCTGGAGCATCCAATTCTCCTGACCTCTTTGATGTTGTATTAATTGGATACACAACGATAAACTAGTCCATGGGCAACCAAGCCCTTCCAGTTGACCATGGCTTTTTTCGATCAGGCTGATCGAAGAAAGCCATGAGTTGACGGTCAAGCGTCTGAAAAGCGCATGCGTGCCAACAGCTTTTCCCTTAGCGTGATAGGATACAAACAGCGATGCATGTGTGTAAGCTACCGCTTCGCCTGCTTACTTCAAGTTTCACGCGTACAATGTCAGTTAGTGGCTGTTGGCTACGGAGTTGTACATCTAGTTATACTACTACATCTATGGTTGACCTGGACGCATACCTCCTTAAGAAATGTCCTATACCTAAAAAGACTGAAGGGGCCAGTGTGGCCCTTACCCATTTTTGGACTGAATTCTTTTAAAAATTCTTCCTGAGGGAGTCCACATGCCTAAAACACCTTCTTTCATAACTAAATAGAAACTTAGTACTTAATTATTTTTAGTTTTTCTCTCTATATTGGGCAAAAGGTTGAATTAGTTTTCCTTTCTAAGAGCAATGACCACCGTTAGGATGGTAAGCAGTCGTTACTGTTTATCGCATTTGGATATCCAATCGGCTGCATAAAGAGGAAGTTACAGGTTAAACTAGAGTGGATGGCATTTTTTTTATGCTACAACAATTAGAAGAAAGGAAAAAAATAAATTTTTTAATTGTCAAAATGCTTAGGGGCCACTATGGCCCCTCCCGTCTTTCTAGGTATAAGGATCAATATTAACAGTACTATGAGTGAGGCGAATGATTAAATGATTAAACAAGTATTCAAATAGTGTCATATAATGAAAAGTCAGAAAATTCCATTAAGTTCCGTTAGATATTATCCGAGTTATTAAACAACAAACTACGCGAGGGGCCACACAGGCCCCTCCGTCTTTCTAGTGTTAAGGAACAAGTTCAAAACTAAAAATCAAAGAAAATGAACGATCAACTTACTGCATGGACATGGAATGAAGCATGTTGTTTTGGTAGCAGTCTTGCCGATTCTGCTGCTGTTGGTGGTGGAAGGCTTGGTCGTTATTCATGTTGGAAGAGTGGTGATAGCTGGAGTGCACCAGGGACTCAGGAGGACGAAAGTGGGATAGTGACTGCAAAAAATAAAAAAAAATATTATTAATAAATAAATAAAAATCATTTGGATTTTGACTTCTTAAATTCATATTATGCTTTTCGCAATCACGAGTTGCGATAGGACCCTACTCATTGTGTTTCTTGTTTTACAAATGGAACAGAATTGCGAAGAAATTTGCACCCTTCATGTTATGACCAGTGATTTTCCAGATTAGATGATACAACGCACGCTCATAAAAAGGAAATGGTCATTAGTATGCGGTAATTAAGGTATGGTTAGTATGGCTAATTTGCACTAGTATACTTATTTTAAAGATTATATTTTCAGTGTACATCGTTATAATATTTTTCTTTCTTATAAATCATAAATGATGAGAATTAGTAATTTGGAAAACTCGTATTCAGATGAAGTTTAGCCATTTAAAATCATTTTTATGGGTGTTTTTCCTGAAAAAATGTGATTTTGCACAAAAACCACCCCTTTCTCCTCTGTTTTTTAATATAAAATATGCTTGAGTTAAGCCTTGTGGGAAAAAAAATGAAGAACCAAAGGAGAGGAATATCATCCCTACAGTATTCAACACACAGTCAAGCATCCAGTATTCCAGATGATTTGGGGATGTATTTCTGATCAAGGAGTTGGAGGGCTTCACTTTATGCAAGGAACAGTAAACGCTCAGGTGTATATTGGCAATTTGGAGGAGAAATTGTTTCCTGCTATCCGAGATCACTTTACTTCAGTTCCAAACGTCATTTCCCAGGGGGAAAAACTGGTAAGTAACAATTTAAAAACCTTTATCCTGCCATTAGATTTAAATTGGCATGGGGGGGAAGTAATTTTCTTTCTCTAAACTCACACGCAGGTTCAGAAATGGAAAAATGAGCATGAGGCCAGCAGTTTGCCTTGGCCCGGAAACAGCCCCGATCTACGTAAACAATTATAGGAATCCTGCTGTTAAATGTTTATTTCATAAGTTTTGCAGAATTTCACATACACTCATCGTTAATCGGTCGACCAAAACTTCTCACATAATCCCATTGTTATGAAAATGCACGGGTGACGCAATTTTTTTTTTTACCAGCACTGTATATGCGTGTCAGACATCCAGAGAGGCAGAGATCCAGAGACACCGACTTTCAGCTTTATTGTTAGTAAAGGTAAAGATTAAGAATTAGTTGAAAATTCAGAGCCAAATAGTAATAAATTGGTGTCTGAAAAGCGAACAGAAACTTCATAGGCCTCTAGATATTTGAGGGCTTCCAAGACTCGGTCTTAGTGGTAAATCAATTTTTGAAATTTAGAACAAACTAATTATTTAGTACATTCAACTAAACATCTTTGAAGAAGAATACAGTTTGACATCAAAGGTTTGAAGAAAACGCTTTTGATTTAGCATTTTTCATTACAATTTTAAAAAACAGTCAAACTAAAATAACTCGTGAGATTAATAGTTTTAATTATTTTTGACTTCAAAACTAAAAAAGTGCAGTGTGTTTTCTACTGCTTACTTTGTTTTTAAACAACAAGGAGAGAAGCTTTGCTACGGCTACATTAGTGTGGGTAATTAATTAAACCCGCTTAGAATTGAGAAACAAATTTTGTTCTTCTAAACGAGAAAGAGAATTTTAATGGATCAAAAATTAGCATTTTTATCGAATCATTTAAGACGCTAAAAGTTTTTTTTTTTTTTTATATATATATATACGTAGCTTGGGATGGAATATTTCAATTTCGATGTTTTGATGGATATTTTGTGAAGGAAAGTTCAGAATAAGCGTGTAGAACACTGGTCTCGTTTAAATAGTAGGGTATTGTGAGGCAAACTGAAATGGTGAAATATTTACTTCGCTACAATACAAGCAATTTAAAAATATTGATACTCCTTTTGAAATATTTTGTTGAATGTAAAAAAATATTTTTGTCATTATTAAATGATAAAGTTTTTGTTTTCAACATTTTAAATATTAATTGAGGCCTACTTATATTAGGTGCAGTATTTATCTGTTTAATATTACAGTTATTTGTATTTTAAATGCTTTGTGCAGTTAGTCAAGCAAAGCGAAATAATTCATTTCATTTACTTATTCATTCCTTTATCAAATCACTTAATACGTAATATAATTTGCATTCCTTCATTTAATAATTTCTTTATTTGTTCATTCATTCACTGATTTTCTTATTAATTCACTATTTTATTCATTCACTAGTGGTACCCGCACGGCTTTGCCCGTAGTAAAAAATTAAAAGGTCATTTGGTCCGCCTGTATACTTACAAATAATGGATGGTGAATTTCTCGCCAATTTGCTATGTTAAATGGCTCTCCCATGTTACGGTTCCATGTAATGATAATTCCGTAATTTACTATTCCACGTTGTGATAATTCGCTCGGTAAAATTTTCTTAAAATTAGAATAGAAAAGGAACAAACTCGAATTTTCGAAAAATCGTTTCTCCCGCATACTACAAACTAACTTTGCCAAATTTTACGAAAATCGGCCGAACGGTCTAGGCGCTTTGCGCGTCACAGAGATCCAGACATCCAGACAGAGATCCAGGTAGACTTTCAGCTTTATTATTAGTAAAGATTTACTTTTTTCATATATTAACTTATTTATTTTTTTAAATTCATTTATTGTTTCATTTTCTTTTTATTTATTCATTCATTCTTCTGTTTACTCATTTATTTGATCAAAAATATCCTTAACATTCGAAAAGAAAATATTTTGTTAGAAAAAAAAAAGTATTTTTCACTTTGCCCTATGAAAAAAAGAAGTGAAACATTTACACTTTCTTTTTTTTTTCTTTGAAGGTACAAATTTAGTGTCAAAAATAAATAAATAATCCTTCAATGCAAGTTTCATTACAAAATGTATTGTTCTTTCTTTATGTACCATAATTTTCAGAACAAATTTCCAATTTGTTCATTTTTAAAAAATGGAAGTATTCCTAACTATTTCACGCTGTCCCACATTTCCCATATTCATAAATAAATGCAAGCAGATTGTAAGGTATTTTAAAATGGCAAGTTAATTTCAGATATCCAGGGAGAAAAATATAAGTTTTAAAAAAGGAGATATTGTAAGTATTTAAAAGAAATTATTATATTCGAATTACAAGATGGCATCTTAGTATGTTCTCTACACAAAGGCGCACGCTTTGACGTACTGGAATGAGATTTGGCACAAAATCCAGCAATTCCTAGAGAAAGCTGACGCACGTAGTCCCATTCAAAATATCGAATTCATTCTTGTTGAATTCCAATTTTAAGGAAAATTATAAACTTGAGAACATCTCATGGTCATATCTGTTCGATTTTTGCAGCATATTAAAGCTGCTAATCCAAAGTTCGAGCGACAGATTAGAACATCCTTAATTCTTCGTTTCAATCATCGCACTTTGAAACCAGGCTCACCTTGATTTTATCACACACGCACAGAAAACCATTGAGGTAGTATATAACTAGAGAGCGCGCTTCTTTAACCACGAGCCAGAAACAGGCTGTCAACATGAGGTGAAAGTAGTGGTAAAATATGGCTGGGTGGTTCCTACATTGGCATCTTTCTTGCCACATCAGTGTGAGGTTTACGTATGCGTTTAACTAAGTTGGCGCGTTTTAGAACCGTTTTCGAGCCAAGAAGTACACTTTGTTCACGAAGAACATAGATCGAAAGTAAACAGAAAGGTTTCGAGGTTTGCCGCTATGCCACTTTTGGGAATTTCCTCTTGAATAAAAAATAGAAAAGCTAACCAACAGGATTCGCATTCGCCGTCTGCATAGCACCAATTTGTTTTAGTCCAATCCAAGCACGCGATTGAGATCGCCAAATTGCACAATTCTTAGTTTACATCTGGTCTATCTTTCCCGTGAATAAAGTTTAGTGGCCAAAACTGCTTTCATGTGCAGTGATGTTCTCATCAATTTTTCTGAGGGTATACTCCCAGTAATCCCTCAGGTATAATATCTATTTGCGATCATATATATAATATGCCCAGACATTTTTGCGGGTATAACCCAAGGGTGATAGAGTTCCGGGTTTTCCAGGGAGAAGAAGAAAAACTGGTAAAATTAAAGTTTCATATTTTTTTCCTTATGTTTCGAAAATTAACTTTAATTAACTACCACTGTAATGATTAATAACTGCTCTTTATGTGCAGCTATAAGGGTCCCTAGGAAAAAATTGTAATCAGTAACTAAATCAATTCATTGCTTTAGGAAAATTTAAAAGTGCGATGATATAATTTGAATTATAAATGAAAATTTTTGAAGCTTGAGGGTATACGCTATTAGTCAAAAAAATGTTTGAGAGTATAATGCGTATATGGAGTATACCCTATGGGAACACCACTGTTCATGTGTACAGCCGAAATCTAACCCTAGTACGCACTCTAGTCAAACTCTAGCTCTGTGCAAAAAACTAGCATGCCAGCAAATAGAGGACTGACTAGACTTACTTGTTGGTTGTATAGACTGCAGTCGTTGAAACTGTCCTGGCGAGGGAGGTAGACGCAGAAAGGATCGCTATTTAACTTGCGCTTAAGGTACTCCACGGGAACCTGAAAAAGAAGGAAACATGGATTATATGATCGAGATATAAATAAATAATTTTGTGCTAAAAAGTAAATTTATAATAAACAATGATAAATGCACAACCAGAGGCTCTCTCCAATGGGAGGTCACGGGAGGTGACCGTGACCTTCCAAAAAATGTCCTAATTCAGCAAATTTTGCCTGACGATATATTCGGCAACATTTGGAGTTCTATTCGGCAAAACTATCATAATTCGAAGAAATTTGGAGTTCATTCGGTAAAAGTTGGAGTTCCATTCAGCAAAATTGCCATAATTCGGCGAAATTTGGAGTTTTATTCGGCCGATTGAGAATTTTTGCCCTCCCAAAAATTTGAGTTCGGGGTGCCGTTGTGCACAACTTCGGAAAAAATGCATACACGTGTTTCACGTTCATCTTTACAAGGAATTCATTTTCCAATGCAAAGAGTTGAAAACATATGGATGTAAAGCTTAAATACTATGACTGTTAACATTAATTTGACATGGTGCAAGACGACAATGTGATTGTTATTGATCTGACAGGTCATACATAATGCCTATGCTTATTGGTCTAGCGTTCCAACTATGCCTCATGGATAGGAGAAATGTATGAAGCGCTCAAAATATTATTATGAGAGAAAATTTGATTTTCTATGACTTGTTTTTCCTTCGTTCACGCACTTAGATATTGAAAAACAAATAAATAAATAAGAGTTGACATTTGAAATGTCAGTTAATTAAAAACATTAATTAACTGGAATTTACTGAAATACAACTTCTAAAAGTTTGAGAAAAATAATTAGATTTCATGTTTCCGCTAGTTTATAGTTTTTTGTACAAAAGAGGCAAATTTTAGTATCAGTTTCGGAATTATATTTGAAGTGCCTGAATCAATACAGAAAGAGGTATAGTTGTCTCCAGAAAACACGTGATACACGGAAAAGTTATTACGTTTAATTTTGGACGAACTTTTTGTTTAAAACTATGTTTCAATTTTTTTCTTCGGGCTGAAACTCTTCAGATCCGGGCCACTAGACTTTGATCTTCTTGTTCCAACCCTCTGGATTTTATCTTAG
Source organism: Uloborus diversus (assembly GCF_026930045.1). Classification (NCBI taxonomy): domain Eukaryota; kingdom Metazoa; phylum Arthropoda; class Arachnida; order Araneae; family Uloboridae; genus Uloborus; species Uloborus diversus. The sequence continues at coordinate 128,194,194 of NC_072739.1, read as the reverse complement.
TTTGGTTAAATACATTCAAAACGGAAAAACAACAATTGTTAGAAGATTATTATTATTGATTATTATTAAAAATAACAAAAACAATAATTTTTTTATAAATTGTTCTCATTGTCATCATCGTTATTAATATTATTATTGTTATTAATTATTACTATTATCGCCATCCTTTTTTATTTTTATTCTTTACTGTGCTCACACAAAAGTTATGGTGGTTTCTCATGTTTTGGGACAGCGACAAAATTGTTTGTATGGATCCTATCAAACAGCAAGATTTTCTTCACGCAAAGTTACGTCATAGCGTAAGCGACAAATCACGGTCTTCTGATTGAAAGCAATTTTTAATGACAGAATAAAAAAACATGCAAGAGTAGCCGATTTGAGTTACAAAGTCGTACTACTTAAATTATGATCGCACGGATGTGGATTCGATCCACTTTTGCCGCTGTCGAGATCGGTGCAATCCACCTTAAAGAGTGAACATTCAAGTTAAGTACCTGGTTTGAATAAACCCCTTGTCCGCTACAGCGGGTTGCGGCTGCTGCAGGCGCGTAGGCGAGAGGTGGAATGTCAAACTCTTCGTCCCCGAAACTTGGAGTATGATAGGTCTGCAAAACGAAAAAGAATAAAGTGAGATTTAGGTGGACAAAAGACTCATTCTTTCATTAAAACACCGTATTTTGAGGTGTATGAGTCATATAGGGACGCCCCAAATTTAAAATTTTTGGGAGGAGGGAAATTTTTAATTTGCCGAATGAAACTCCGAATTTTATAGAATAATTAAATATGAGGAAAGAAATCATAATAATTTTTTATAAAAAATTGTAGTTTTGCAATGCTGTCTCCAAATTTGCCGAACCGTCAGACACAATTTCCCGAATAAGGATATTTTTGGGAGGTCACATTGACATCCTATTGGGGCGCCCCTGGTGTCATTTCTTTAATGATAATTTATTTTTTACCTCAAAACGGAACAGTTATCAATTTCAGACAACCGGATGTGTATATTTAAAACAAAGTCGCCTTATATTTATTTTTTATTTTATGATAGCCAAAATAGGAATGAGCATGTAAAAGAAAAGAATCAGAACGTATGTAACATTATATAAGGTTCATTAAAATGAAACCTGGCCAGTTCGTCTAACTTCACCTTAGACGTTAGAGGGTGTCACGTAAATGCATGTACGGAGGCACCATCTATTGGTAGAGAGACTGACGCATGCACAACGTTTGATGGTACACAGTGACAATGGTTTCCCACCGAAGAGAAGGTGGTCACACAAGCTATCACTACGGAACATGTCATGGTTTTTGACCACAAGGGCCCACTGCTTGTCAATTTCCTGGAACGGGGAATCACTATCAATGATGCCCAGTGTTATCCAGCCACTTTACAGAAACTCAGAAGGGCCGTTAAGTCGAAACGGCCGGGCATGTTCTCCAAAGGTGCCCACAGACAGCCAATGCAATGAAGACGACATTGCAGCAGTTTCGGTGGGAAACGCTGTAACATCCAGAGTACATCCAGAGCTTTCACCGTGTGACTTTCATGAGTCTGATGTTTTGGAGGTCAGATGTTTTTGGACCTCTGAAACAAGCTACTCGCGGACATCGATTCGACGGAGTGTCGACGGATCAGACGACAAAGTGTGTGACTGAGTTCAGACCTGGATCCGACAGCAGCCTACTAGCTTCTTCAAAGATGGAATCGACGGACTAATGTCGCAAAGGGGTAAATGTGCCAATAGTTTTGGCAATTATTTTTGAGTTAATAAAACCGTTACCGTTACTTTACACTACTGATCAGGTTTCATTTGAATGCCCTTTATATTTTTTTAAAGTACAAATTTGCTTGAGTGCATTTGGTGCTGATTTTAAATATGAATGAACGTCTCATTAATATAAGAGACAGAGAAACCTAAGCATGGCAACATTTTGAGATCCATTTTTAACAAATAAACTTCCGAAGTAAATTTATTTGCAGTTCTAGCGCTTGGATACGTCCTTTTGAAGCGATTTAAAAAATCAGTCAAAGAGGTAAAACATTTCTAATAAAGAAAATAAGAATGAACTTCTCATTAATATACGAGACAGGGAAACCGGGGCAAGACAACATTTTGATCTCCGCGTTTAACAAATAAACGCCCGAAGTAACTTCATTCGCAATTCTGGCGCTTGGATACGACCCCTTGTGGCGATTTAAAAAATTAGCCAAAGAGGTAAAACAATTCAAATTTGCTTGTACGAGGCAGATATCTCATTGGACAAAAGTAAGTGGGTCGAGTTTTGCCTCTTTCAACAGCCATTGGACATTAGACTGCAGCGCCTCCTATAGTTAATTTGAGTTGCGAATTAAGTTTGCAAATTAAAGTTGCAAATAACTTTCTTGATTTCGTGACGTTAAATGTTATTTACACCAAAAATCTTAATTAATTTAAAGTAGAATAGCGGATATGAAAATTATTGACGAATTAATCATGAAATTTATACACAAAATTAAAAATTTGACTAAGTCGCAACTGTAGAATCAAGAGGGAAAAATAGAAAATCCTTTTAAAAACCTTGTACTATTAAAAATAAATTTCAAGTATTTTATTTGCTAACAAATAGAAACTGGCAATCAGAAACTGGTCGGAGATCAATTGCGTGAGTAAAGTCTTAGCCGTTTTTAAAATCTGCTTTAAAAAAACATTACTTATAATTCAAATTCTATGCAACAAGGAAGTTCCAAACACATTCTATCAGACGCAGGAAAAAATCTCTTTATTTTTTGTATTAAATTTAAAATTTTTAAAATATGTTTTCACTGAAAAAATCGCGAAAATCCTTTTAGAGGTTTTTAATTAATATCTTCATTAATTAATGCCATTCAAAGGTGTAACCTAGTTAAGAACACTCTCTATTAACTCTCCTTTTGAACAAAGAAAAGTTTTTCGAAATTGGTCCAACAATTTAGGCGCTAGAGTGCCGCAGACAGATACACAAACACACATACACGTCAAACTTATAACTCCCCCTTCCTTTGTGTGTCGGGGGTTAAAAATGACTGCATTATAGTGCGGCTCTCACTCGTTGCACTATGACCTTTAAAATACACTGGTGTGCAAAAATTAAGGACAAAGTCGAAAAATTAGCATATCAGCTGAACAAAGAGGCATAGCGGACAGAAAGACCAATCAAGAGATTAAGTAAATTGATGTACGGTAGCACATGCGCAGATATGCAGGCAGACGTAATGGGGGAGTGTCTGAGTAGTATAAAGCAGATTGTCGGTGTAAGATCAGTATTTTTGGCAAAGAGATTGCACGCCGTATAGCAGTTAAAATCACACCGAGTTGCTGCCTCAGCGAGAAATGGCGAATAACCAATCTGTTAGACGACATCTGGATGCTTTTACCCGAGGTCGAATCATTGGTAAGTTGGAGGAAGGCCGCAGTGTGACAAGTGTGGATGCAGAGTTCGGAATTGCTCACAGCATCGTTTCACGACTTTGGAGACAATTTCAAACTACAGGAACAGCTATCCGGGGGTTCCGTAGTGGTCGTCCTCGAGGAACCACACCCGCAGATGACCGGTATATTGTCTTACAGGCCAGAAGAAACAGGCGGCAGATATCGGGAGAAATCGCTAGACACACGACACAGGCGACTGGACGACCGATATCGCGTTTTACCGTGACCAGAAGACTGCACGGTGTTAGTCTGTTTGCACGACGCCCTATACGGTGTGTACCTCTAACGCCTGCCCATCGGAGAAGGCGTTCTCTGTGGTGCCGGGAACACCGGAATTGGAGAGACAAAGAATGGGAACGAGTACTCTTTACAGATGAGAGCAGATTCAGTCTGAGTAGAGATTCTCATCGCATACTCATCTGGAGAGAGCGGGGAAGCCGCAATCATCCCTCGAACATCATTGAAAGGGACAGGTATGGAGGTCGCGGTGTTCTCGATTGGGGAGGCATCATGTTTGGTAGTCGTACAGACCTTCACATCTTCGACGCAGGTTCAGTCAACGGGACCCGTTATTGTAACGAGATTCTTCTTCCATATGTGCGTCTTTTTAGAGGCGCTATGGGTCCGCAGTTCCTTTTCATGGACGACAATGCACCATGTCATCGCACAGTAGCTGCCGAACAGCTCTTAGAGAGTGAGGATATTGAACGTATGGATTGGCCGGCACGATCTCCGGATCTCAATCCCATCGAGTATGTATGGGATTTTCTAGGCAGACGCTTGGCAGCTCGTACCTTACCACCAGTAACGATTCGGGAGCTTCGATTGGCGCTGCAAGACGAATGGGCAACAATACCTCAACAACTCATTGACACCCTCATTCTCAGCATAGGCAGACGCTGTGAAACCTGCCTAGCAGTCGGGGGAGATCATATCCCCTACTAAAGACCGGATGTTTCTTGCTGGACACCCATCACAGGGATGTTTCGGCCTTCAGTCGCATTGCGCTCCATAATACTTTTTCAATAAAGCTTCTTTTTATCCCTCTGATTTCTCTTTTAGTAAGTGTTGCTTAAATTACACATGTCCTTACGTATTGGGGATCTTACCGTATTAAATGTGTTGATTTGGAAAGCTTTTGTACAAAGTTATATTGAAAAAACCGTCTCGTCCTTAATTTTTGCACACCAGTGTATTTACCTGTTTTTATGGAGTACAATGAAAAAGAAACGTGTCATTGGAACGGATTTAAGTTGGAATATTTTTGCAAAATTACTACAGAAGTAACGCAACTTACCTCAGTTCCGATTTATCTTCCTCATTATACGAAACAGAGGTGAACATGGTCGAAGATGTCGCTCAACTTATCAGAACATCATTTTAAAGAAGAGGCCAACACGAGTTTTTCGAGAGTAACGAATTTTACAGCTAACGCGTATTCCTCGCCCAGAACACGAAACTTTTAGGCAGAATAATTTCGATAGAAAGCAGAAAATCAATTCAGCTCTTCCTCTTCTTTTGACGAGTTGCCTGATGTGCATACGCTGTCAGGGGAAGACTAAACAATATGACCGCGCAGCATAAATCATCATCACCATTTTTTACGTTTTTAATATAATTACTACTTCGATTGTACAGTACTATTATAGCTCTGCATTTTATTTTTACAACATACTGTACGAACCGTACTGTTTTATTTTATGTCTCTTTCTCATTGATCATTGATTTTGAGCATCGCAACAATATTTAATGTTGAATAATATAGCTTTTTTTTATATGCAGACAAATTAACTACTTTATCTAAGAAATGGCAATATATAGTTAAAAATAGTTTAAAAAAGTCTGAATTGTGTTTACTAGTGTCTAAAATAATTAAGTAAGTTTCTAAAAAAATCGTATGCATACCCTTTTTCAAAACGCGAGATTTCGACTTACGTGGAAGTCACGCGTAAGCCAAGACTCAACTGTGTTCAATGAAATATTTTTTTTTTTTTTTGCAATCAAATGCTTACAAGGAAAATAATTAAAACTCATTTTATAAAAATCTAGTTGCAACTAGGTTGTTCCATTAAGTGAAATTACTTTTCAAAATATCCAAACTGGCTTCCATTTAATCGCAATAAAATTTAAATATCTCAGCATAAAGCATCAAGCACCTTGCTTAAATACCATTATTTTTAAATGTTAGATGAATTTTTTGTGCTTAAAAATTTTGAAGCTCCAGTTTTAGAGGGAGAAAAACAAAACTTCAAAGGTACAGTTATACGAAATCATCTTTTCCTAGAACAGAAACTCCCTTTCCTCGACGCTATCCATTTGTTAAAAACAGTCACTCAGCAGAAAGTTTCAGCACTTTTTCTGCTCCACTAGCATTTATTTTAGTTTCACCAAGCTACATTTTCCTCCTTAAATTTGCTCGTTTCATCATTTTTCAAAAGTTTGAAGAAATTCTAATATAAAAAAAGGCACCGATATGGGGAGCACATTTTCCACTTCTAAATATTTTTTTTTTTACCCGGGCAAAAATTGCTGCTGATAGTTCCTTCCGAAGAAAAATATATACTTTCAAGTTGAACGTCATAAATCTTTTCACATTTCATCACGGCTTTTACAGGAATTCATAAAATGAAAATACATTAACGCACACATTGTAAAGCAATGCTCTTTTTTCTAAAAAAAAATAAATAAATAAAATCGGCTGATATTGCAATTTTTCTGCTGCAGAATTTGCAATTCAAATAAGCTACAGATGGCGCTGCAGTCCTCGGCTAATGGCTGCTGAAAGAGGTAAAACAAGAGGTACAAAATTCAAAATATTTTTCTTTTTTTTTGCTCGCAGTGGAGGGAAGAGGGGGGGGGGACCACGAAGTTTGTAATTTTTCCGGAGAGGGTCCGCGGAGGTCTGAAGTTTAGGATTCTCTGCTCTAATCAATGCTCTTTTTTTTCACTGATACAAAACACCAAAAACATATTTTCTGTCGTTTAATATAGGTGAATTGGAGCAATTGCTCAAAATTCATACGTTTATAAACATCCAATAAAATGTTTAAAATATTTAATGGTTATTTTTTAAATACTTTATTGCTTAAATAAAGTCACGAACGACATTTAGAAAAATTGCATTGACACTGTTTTACACCTCTTCCGCAGCTGTAGAGCTTGGATACGCCACCTTGCGGTGATTTAAGTAATTAGACAAAGAAGTAAAACATCTTAACATTGCACGGACAAGGCACATGTCTGATTGGACAGGTGCAAGTGGACGGGACTTTGTTTTACCTCTTTCAGCGGCCATTGGCCAGAAACTGCAGCGCCTCCTGTAGTTTGTTTCCAATTGCGAATTTTATTACTACATAATTTATCTGTAGTTCAAGTCTGCGGTCAACAACTGCAACACTAGTTAAGTATAAAAGAAAACAAAATACTAAATATAATTTTTTTTTAAAAAAAAGGAAAATAAATGTGTGGAATTAAAAAAAAAAAAGAATTACGTTTGGAGATAGTAAAGTGCATTGAATTGCATACATAAATAATTTTCATACGAGCGTCGAAATTTTGACGTACTTTTATCATACCTGTCATTTCTGTCATAAGTTCCACATTTATTCGATGAAATATCGTGCTGTTTCAAATTGACCTGGGTCAAAATACATCATTATTTTCCCATCTCACGACAAGGATTCAAATTCTCGCAGTTATGAAACAAAATTTATTCATCTGAAAATTTTGTTCTGAACCAGACGGAGGAAACGCATTAAGAAATGGCGCATGCCATTAAATGTTACTTTTCCTCCCAGCCTAGATTATTATGAAGTTTTAATGGAAATTTCAGAACTAACGAATGGCAACATTTCAAAACCATGAAAAGTCTAATGAATTTAAAAGAATAACATTGGAAAAATCTTTCCATTAGTAATGGTGGAATAATATGAAACAATAAATGAAAAAAAAAGCTTACAAACACATCATTTATTTATTCTAGATGCAAAACTTGGCTTCGAGAAGTCATTTGCAAAATGAAATTAATTATGAAATGGCAACTACGAGCACAATTTAATATTCCAAACGAGGATGAATAAGGCGCTCCGAAGTTAAAAAGATAAACAGAGGGGAGTTCAGCATAATATGCTTTAAAGATTTAATATTCTAATTGAATCTGCAGAGTATATCTTACTATTAATGAATACGCTCTAGATCGCATGAGGACTTTGTTTTTGTTTTCCTTAAATCTAGAAAGTCTCTCTTAATGAAAATGGTTTTAAAATTAACATTCTTGCTTTTAAGTAAGAACAAAATGTAATCGGCTTTTCGCAGAATTAAAAGCAAAGAGTAACAAAAGGCCTAAAACATTTTAAAAGACTTTCCTAATTTTAATGATAGTGAAACCTATGAATCGAATGCATTATAGAACTGTGAATTAGATTTTTTAATGAGTTTGGAGTGTTAAAAAAGGCTCAAATCAATCTTTGTTAACGAGGGAATTAGTTGTTTTAGGTGCATAAAAATTCATGAATTGTAAAAATAATCATATTTGATCATTATTGCATAGAAGACACGTATAAATAATTTATAATCTTCAAATAAAGTAAAGTCCTGAAAGCTTCGCCTAATGTGGACCGAAAAGTGTCCGAGTTCGAAAATGTCGGGCAATCGGGAATGTGCGCGCAACAGGCTTTTCGCACGAGATTCTTTGCGTTCTACGAGGGTGTGGCCGAGGTTTCTGGATTCGGTCGGGTGATCCATTACCGGGTTTTCGGGACTCTACAGCACGTACGTAGATAAAAAGAAGAAATATTTGATCTTTATTTAAAGAAGCTATTGTGGAAGTAAAGGGAGGAAATGTGTACAATGTACATGCGCGAATAAAAAGCAAAATCGGTGTGCTTACAGGAACAATCTTGCTATTGTAATTTAAAATTATCATTTGTAAGAACATTATAGTTCTTTAGCGCACAAAGTTGTTCTGGATTACTCGGAGGTTCGGATTAATGAGGCCTGGATAAATGATGCGCAGCTGTATTATGGCTTGAAGCATCATAGAAGATTGAAACGCATCTGTAAGTTTTTGCGATAAAGAAACTTCGGAGCACCTGAACCACCCTAAACATTTTTTAAAGTTACTTTTACGAATCCTTCCAACAGGTGGAAAAATATGAAATCACTGTTTTTTAAATCAATGGCCATTTACGAATCAAGTTTTACCGTTAAACCAGGGCGATTGATTTCATGACGTTTGATGACGTCAGTAGTTAGTACGTTGAGTGTTCATTGAATGTTTTCATTTTTGATCGGCTAACCGGTAACTCTACAAAACGCTTCTGATTACTCTCCGATGAGCTCAAGTTTTAACCGGTGCTTTATTCGAACATTATCCTGCACAACAAACTGGTTGTAAAAATCAGATAAATCGTGCACACGATTCGAAATGTTTAACAAATTTTGACGCTTATTGAAGTTAATATAATCTAAGTACTTACATTTGATATTATCTAAGCTCATTGATATTATCTAAGTATTCACAAGAAATAAGTAGTATTCACAAGAGCAAAATACTGTTTCGGAAACGCATTCTAAGTCCGAATTATCATCGTTGCCATTCCTCAGAAGAGTATGATCGTATTTTCTTTCTCTTTTTGCAGAGGGAAAAAAAGCAGATGATGTTTCATAATTGCCAGATTTTATATTAGATAAAGAAGAAAGAACATGACTGATAGATAATCGACATACCAGTACAACAAAAGAGCGATTTATGAACACAAATAAGCAATTTAATCGACAATGCTAAATCTTTATTTATTTAACTACTGCCTTTATGCTACAGTGCAACATTGCTATAAATCTATAAAAATGAAACCATGTCTTTCGATTCGCTTGGATTGGCTCGATAATAATTGACATAAATCAAGAGCCATAGAATGCTTCCCGGAAATCGTGGGCAGACGATAACTTGTCTCTAGGTACTTTAACTGCAAGCTATTGAGATGCTGCTTATCTTGATTTATGGATCTTCCTAAAGATCTGTTTAGCTGCGCGTCGATCAATTTATTTATCCATAACTCCAAGCCCCCTCCCCTTCCCTTTTTACATGCAGTTAAGTTCTGAACAAGTAACGCTCCACCGTATTGTCGAACATGTTGCTCGGAGGATTGATTGATTCTTAATAAAGCATTCCATGATTTATTTTAAAGCCTTAAAAGAGGTAGGTTTTTCAAAAAAATTGGTCTATATAAAAGATACTGCAGAGAGCGTACTTTGTCTCTACGTAAAATGATGTTTTTGTTCTTGATAGTAAGAAGAAAGTGAGAGTGAATTATTGAGAAAAAAGAAACACAGTGAAATTTACTTACAATGGGGTCGTTTCCAAAATTTTAAAAGTATTTTTTTTTTTTACTGAAAGAACATGGTTAAAAACATAGGGTCGAAACATTTTTTTAATAATTCGTTTAAGTTTAATATTTTTAAAAAAATACTTAAATCGGTGCGCTTTCATTGTTTACATTTCTTGCTGTTGACATCACAAATGATGAAATGCCATTCTGTGTTGCCATTCACAGAGCAAAATATTTAAGTCGCATCTTTACTCACGTGTATTGGCAACGATGACCACCGGGCACGAAATTAATTGGGTGTCAATTTCCCCCCCCCCCCCCCCTCTGCTTCTTCTATATGGCGAAGCAATAAAATATTTTAATACTAACACAGCTATGCTAAATTTGGCGATATGTTATATTACAAAAAAGATACTTTATAAAAAAAAAAGTAGAAAGGACCGTGGGCAAGTAAAGGGCTGTAGCTGCAAATTTTTCTTTTTTCTTTTCTTTTCTTCCTTTCTTTCTTTTTTCTTTTTCTTTTTTTTTTTCTTTTTCTTTTTTTTTTTTTTGCATTGTTGTCATTTATTGTACATTAGCCATTGAATCCAAAACGTGTTTCTTCAATTTCTCGATTACTCATTTCAGCAGGTCCTTCAGAAATGAGTAATCGAGAATTTTAAATTATGAGTAATCAGAAATTTTAAAATTATCTCTATCATAACTTTTAATAGTGGAATTATAGACTGAACTCGGAGTGATTTTGGGATTTGGGAAAGTGATTAAATTTTTGAGGGAATATCTTTTTTATAGATTTTATATTTGCATCTTTCTACAGTGCGATGTGAAATGAGTTCAATTAAAACTTTATCTGCAGATTTGGTGCCCCCAAATGTTGGTGCCCTGGCTCCGTGCCCCATCAGGGCCTTAATCTGGCCCTGATGACGGGTGAAAATTGCTTCTACATTTGAGCGAAGCCATTGCCTGTTTGGTGATATTTTGATAGTTGAAATTTTAACCCTACCTCCAGTGAATTAACCCTAACCTCCAGTAGATAGCGTTCATTGTTGACCACTTTTTCGTATCTTTATTCCCATGAAATGACACAGCCTTACCAGTATAACAGTTAAGTTACCGGATCCAGTTCAGCCTTGTCACAATAAAACCTTTTCCCGCAGGTTAAACATAAACAAAACATACTATCAAATTATCATACCGGGAGCGAGTTTCATTGTTGATGACGTCAGGAGCGTTACTCGATCATTGCCTATTATATATATGAGGATTTTTGGAAACGTCTGTATTTGGCTAAGGAGACAACTATAAGAAGCGCTGCAGTTTCTGGTTATTGCCGGCTGAAAGAGGTAAAACCAAGATCGTGCCACTTGCTTAGGATATGACCTGTCTAAAGAGACATCTGCCTTGTTCGAGCAAAATTGGAATGTTTTACCGCTTTGACTAATTTCTTAAGTCACCGCATGGTGGCTTAGTCAAGCTCTAGAACTGCGAATGCTGCTTTAATTACCCAAAATTTGCAGACACTTTTAAATATTTTCTTCAGACTCTTCAATGCTTAAGCACATTTTACATTAAACGTTCTTTTCGCATAAATACAACTCAACCAATGTAAAATATGAACAATAAAATAAAACTTGTATTTTTAAAGTTTCATGCAATACCGCACAATTTTTACAGCAACTTCGAATAGAATTTAGCAAAAACTACGTAGCATGCATCTGAATTGATCGACAACATTTTATAAACCTTCATTCAAATAACAGAGACGAGAAATCGAATTCTGCTTCCATACATTAGTAGTTGAAAAACTACTAGTTGTATTTGCATTACTAGCTATCAAATCCAAAGTAAATATCGAGGATGTATAAAATGCATGGGGATGAAAAAGAATTGGAAGACATGGTTTTTTTTGGGAGGGGGGGGGGAAACCGTTTTCGATGCGTATAATTTATTTTATAAATAAGTAACAAGAGAAAACCTTAGGAAAATAGTATGTTCGATATTACTCAAACATGGAAAATAAATAAAAAAAATAAGCAAATAAAATAAGATTTGCGATACAAACTCTATTTGCAGTAAGAAATCTTTAAAATTGTTCTTCTATTCCCCATCGTAGAACTTCAGCTCAATTTAAATAAATGTTTCTTTCGAACTGAGAAAAGTTTTGATACGAAATTAGTTATAAATCGAAATAACTTTATGAAAAACTAGTAGAGCATACACGAGTAGATTCTCTAAAATATGTTTGAATATTAAGAAAAACATTAAGTGGCATTTTGAAAATGGATGTGTCGTTCATGAACGAACGGGTCAGAAAGAACAACTTCTTCAAGTGAACGGCATAGTACGATCTCTGAAAAAATGAACGAGTTTTTTAAATGGTTAATGGTTTTGAACATAGCTCTGGAAGTGTATTTGTTTCAGTTCGTTTGTTCATTTTTACTATATTAGTCTTTAAGTTATTCTACTACACTAGTGGTACTTGCACGGCTTTGCCCGCAGTAGAAAATTAAAAGGTCATTTGGTTCGTTTGTATATTTACAAATAATAGATGATGAACTTCTCGTCAATTTTTTGTCTTCATTTGCTCTCCCATGTTATGTTGATTTGCTTGTCTACGTTATGTTAATTTGCTCGTCCATGTTATGATAGTTTATTCGTCCATGTTATGATAATTCGCTCGCTAAAATGTTCTTAAAAATGGAATAGAAAAAGAACAAAATCGAATTTTCGAAAAATCGCTTCCTGGTGCTCACCCCTTTGCTACGAACTAATTTTGTGCCCAATTTCATGAAAATCGGCCCAACGGTCTTGGCGCTAAGTGAGTAACAGGCATCCAGATATCTAGAGATACAGACATACAGACTTTCAGCTTTATTATTAGTAAAGAAAGATGAATCCAAGTAAACAAAATTTGATTTCTCCTCTCTGCTTTACAATAAAGCATTCGGCATCATTTGCTCTTCAGGTTTTTGTCACTAACTTGCTTAAGTCGGTAAGTTAATTATGTTTCATTATTTTTAGAGAATATTATTATTTTTTTTTTTAACAATATTTATAATTGAATTGTTTTATAATTTTTAATAATTTACATTCGATTTTTTTAATGAACATTTCAAATATTTAAATAACTTTAAGGAGTTCAATGAACAGGTAAAAGAATTGAAAGATTTTCTGATGAACGAATCATTAAAAAGAACGACGTTGCCCGTGCCTAATTTTGAACGAAAAAAAAAAACATTTGCGAAGCATAAATGAGCAAAAACTAAAATTATGCATCACATGAAGACATAGAAAAGTAAGTTATGTTTACAAGATGGTAACTGTTTATAACTCCTACACATACAACTGCGCACAAAGAGAGAGAGAGAGAGAGAGAGACAGAGAGAAAGGATGAACCATTGAGAAGAAATAAAATGGAGGGAGTGAAGATTTTCATTCAGTAAACCAAGACCCCCAAGTCACGAAATATATTTTAAAGCAAAGCATTAGAAGTAATCAGGTTTCTTTCGCTAGTTTCACGCTAAACGTTTCAACCATTCGTCGTTGTTGAGTCACGTGACTTGGAGTCTGAGCCTCTGCTTTTGCTGAACCAATGATTGGACTTGCTCCCTTCATTTACTAATTCCTGTTCTAACGGATAAACACGGAAGACAGAAGAGAAAGTATAGCAACGAACCGTTATTGACACTTTTCAAAATAAAAATTTAAATCCTCCATTGTAATTCTTTTCTTACAAACACACACAGAGAGAAAAAAAGAAAGAAAGATAGAAAAAAAAAATTCACAATAAAAATTTAAATCTTCCGTTGTAATTCTTTTCTTGCAAACACACACAGAGAGAAAAAAAAGAAAGAAAGATAGAGAAAAACGAACTGTTGATATCACAATTTTTCATAATAAAAATGTAAACCTTCCACTTCCATTATGATTCTTCTACTTATCACATACAAAGAAAAAAAAGGGAAGGAAAGAAAGAAAACGGAAAGAGGAAAGGAAATGAAATAAAAAAAAGAAAACGAAAAAAGAAAGGAAACGAACTTTCGATGCTGTGACTATTTATAACAAAAATGTAAAACCTACCATTACCATTCTTCTCTCACAAACACCTTCAATGTTTTGGTGTGTGTTCATCGCTTTTCTCTCAAGGTTTCCTTTTGCAAATTTTGCAATAATTTTAATAAAAAGGAGTTTGTACTATGTTTTGGAGAAATAATGATCTGCAAAACAGTAAATACGCTATCGAGAAAAAATTAACACAGAATGAAATAGAGTGTATATAAAATGATGTTATGTTATGAATTCATATCTTTATGTGTTTCATTAAATTTACCCAATTCTCTCAATTTGAAATGGCAAATGTTTACAAAAGTTTGCTCAAAAATACGTAAATAAGTAACATACAACCAGCGTACAAATACGAATTATGTTACTCTTTCATAAAAGGCAAAAAGGGCTTTATTACGAAACTACAACTTTTATACTGGTAAATTCTTTTAAAAATTTACGTTTCGATAGTTGTATTCTTTAATTCTTTAACATTTTGTACGTCAATTATGTAATTATCCTTTAAAAAGTTGCTCATTTTTCAGTAAATCGTTTATGCCCAAATGAAAGCTGATAATTATTGTTCAACTCTTGTTAAATTTTCTTGTTCATATGCTAAAAATACAGCATAAAATAGGCAGGGATTTTTTTTTTTTTTTTTTTTGAAAAATAATTGAAATGATCTCAGTGCACTCTAGTTAACGTAACTTTTCATCAATAAAAATAATAGACGGTGAGGCAGTTAAAGGTTTTCTTTCTTTCTTTCTTTCTTTTTTTTTTTTTTTCCTAAATGTAATTTTTGGATACTAAATAATATTTACAACGTTTTACATTTTAACAAATTAATTTAAAAAAAAAATAATGACTTTGCTGTGACTTTTTTTTTTTTTTGAAGTATTTTGACGTTTAGAAAATCTTATTTTGTCACTAAAACTTTTATTCATACTTCATTTTAAAAGCGAACCGCTTTTAAGAATTCGATCTGTTGTAAAAATTAAAACTTTGGAGCTTTGATTGGACAAAAGCGGAACATATGTCAAAGTTCTATGGAGACCTAGGATCCTGTGGAACGCAGGTTGAAAAACTGTGCTCAAATCCATGCGAAGATTATAGTAACAAACAGCTGCGTGATAAAGCTTCGCCGCACTTAAATGATTAATAATGGGGTCGGTTCCAAAATTTAAAGAGTTTCTTTTTTTCTTTTTTTTTTGAAAGAGCATGCTTAAACACATAAGATTTGACGATTTTTAAAATAATTTGACAAAATTTAATACTTTTTAACAATTATTTCAATCAGTGCGCAGATTCAATTTTTTTACGCTTCTGCACGTGATATCACAAGTGATGAAATGCCATTCACTGATGCCATTAGCGCAGAGCGCAATATTTAGTTCGTTTCTTTATTCACATGTACAGGCAACGATATGGTTGTTAGCAAGCGTAAAGCACAATATTTAATCCGTTTCTTATCCTTTTCTGGAAATACGGTGGACAGCAAGTAAGCATTCAGCACAATAGTGAATTACGCGCCAAAGTGCATCACTTGCGACGTCATAAAGACCACTCCTTGTTTCCAAAATCGGACAATTCAAAAAATTAATTGAAAACTAAACGTTGTGAAAATGAAAGTTTTTTTCTCGCTCGATTTTATTGTTATTATATTACTTATTTATTTAATTATTTATTTTGCTTTTTTGATTTATTTCAATGACTAAAAGTCGTACTTTTGACCAAAGGAAACAACCCCATTATAGTAATGAAAGGTCAATTAAGAGTGAGAAACGTACATCTCACGTGAATAGAGAATAGTGTAAACGTGAAGTTAACGAAGAATAAAAAGAAAACGAAATGTATTGTGGGTAAAAAGAAATAGGTATGGAAATAACACTGCTACTCATACGAAAAAGAAACGATACATTCTAAATCCATCCGTACAATTTATTTTGTAAATAAGCAATAAGAAAGTCTCCTGAATTCAATATTCTGCAACGTTGGAAGAGAAAAATAACGGGGTACAAAGGAATGTGGAACTCTTCTTGAAATTACGAAGTGAATATCGATTTTTGTTCCATTTTTCAATTCTATTTATGGAAATACTTCCTGCGCTCGGGAAAAATATTATTATCCGAAGTATCAAGAATTTTTATGACTAAAAGTGCATAGCTTCCTTTAAATTTAAAATGGTTTTTAATAAGTAAAGGAAGATAAATCGCCGAAATGGAATAGCGTTCCGATCGTTAACTTCTGCCCTTTTGATGGGATGGATATAGTCTGGGAAGTTAAATTTTAAATTGAAGTATTATTTTTAACAAAAGAGGCATTTAAATTTGATTTCGAACTGGAAAATGAAAGTTGAAACTAAGAGCGAGGAATTAAATCAGAATGAAACTTAAAAGAAAAGAGAAGGGGGGGGAAAACTTAACACTGACGTATCCGAAAATAACAAAAATTTTTGAATCCATTAATGTTTTTTTTTTCTTTTTAACAGGAAAGCAGAAAAGTACAGGGTGGTAAAAGAAGCTCTAGCGGCCTGTCCACTGTACCAATAACACTTTAATTTCGTACATAGTTGTTTGAAAGTATATGTTCGAGATTGTGATGATTTTTTACATTGTAGCACTCACGGTTATGGTTACAGTGAACGAATCTCAAAAATTTCAAAAGGCAACACCTCCCCCCCTTTTTTTTCACGCGTAAATTGATTAACGTATTGAAAAACCACAAACGGCGTTGAAACGATTGGCAGGTGACGAAAATTGCTAGCTTTCAATGTGCAAAGATGAACAATTTTAGCCCCAACTACAAATTGTCAACAATAAAATTCAATTTTTTTAAAAAGTTTGACATTACTTTTGACTTTTTTTCAGCGTTGACCTTATTGGGAACCCGTGTTTCAATTCTCCATGTTTCGTGAAACCGCTGAAAAACAATTTAAACTAAAAGTTTTCACTTGTAATGATTTTTTCCTTTCATTTTATGAGTCATTCGATAATGGAAGAAAAGTCAATTGAATCACAAATGGGCGAGATATTAGGCCCTGAAACTTTAGTTAGCCTAATTTGGCACACTGATTTTATAGAAAAAATATTAGGCGATAATTCATAAAAAATATTCATTCTTAATCATTTTTTTTAAAACAGGTTTCAATTTGAACGTTCAACAAGATTCAAAAACTGCTTTTAAGAGTACGACAAAAGGCTATAAAGGACACAGAGGAAGTTTTAAATCAGTCGTTAACAAAAAATATGCGCTGAAAAATTTCAAAATCGCTTTTTACAACACTCCAAATAATTAGATAAAACGAAATTTAAATTACAGTCATCAAGTTAAGAATAAAAGCAAAATGCAGATTTTGGCGTAATTCAAAAGTACCTTTAGAGTACGTCAAATGATTAAATGCAGGCGAAACTTTTAATTAGTCATCCATAAAAAAAAATGTATAGGTTCTAATAAATTCAGTAATTGCCTTTTGGAATGCGACAACCGATTAAAAATTGGCGAAGTTTAAAATTAGTCACAAAATTAACGAAGCAAAATAGAAGTTTTGGCACACTTAAAATTTTTATTTTAGAATATGTCAAATAATTTGACGTATTCTATGGATAGGTTAAGGGCGGACAAAATTTTTAGTTAGTCATAACGTAGATAAAAACAATATAAGCTCTAGAGGATTTAAAAATTGGCTTTGAGAGTATAGCTGCGATAAAACATGGGCGAAAATTTTTGTTCTAGTTCAAAATTTGCTCTCGATTTTTGGAGTATTTACCTGACTGAGGGGCAGGTAAATAATAGTGGCAGTGAAAAGCAAAGGCATGTAAGTGCCAAAATTAAAAAATTGGAAATAACCAGAACAAATAGTAGTATAACCTATGCTTTGTTTTGTAACAAGAGATGGTTCTAGTAGACCTGGTAGGTGCTAGAATTTGGCAAAATATTTTAATGAAAGCCTACCTAGAATCTGAACTTTAAACACGTTTTACTCCAAACTTTATGAAGTCCACTTACATCCCTTTGCTTCTCGCTGCCTCAATTAATAAAAACGTTATGTACAGTACAGCCTCGTTTATGAGGACTAACTGGGACCAAAGGCAATCTGGATAAATGAAAATCCGGATAATCCGGGTAATGTTGGTAATTAGTAAAACACATTCGTAAACAAGCAGCCCTATTAGAGCAAAAAAAAAAAAAAAAGATGCTTGAAACAAAATCATACATTGTCGTTTCTAGCAAATTCTTTATCATTTGCAGTTCCAAATACTCCATGCTGTTTGTTAGACGACTATAATTAACTATAAAATCGCCCGTCAAGGTATGACGGGTGAAAATTGCTTCTCTTCTTCTACATTTGAATGAAGTCATTGCCTGTAAGGTGATATTTTGATAGTTGAAATTTCAACCCTACCTCCAGTGGATGAACCCTAAACTCCAATAGATAGATTTCATTGTCGATCATATTTTCGTTTCTTCATTTCCCAGGAATAAGTCTTACCAGTGAAGCAGTGAAGTTACCGGATCGAGTTCAGCCTTGTCAAAATGAAGTCTTTCCCTGCATGTTAAACACTACCGAAACACATTATCAAATTATCACGCCTTGGTGCGAGTTTCATTGATGATAACGTCAGGAGACGTCATCATCAATGACGTTACTCGATTATTCGCTATTATATATACAATATGAGAATTGCACGACCTATGTGGGAGTTGTACATTTAATCAAAATGAAGAGCAAATATTTGGCGCATTCATAGTTCCGTTCTTGCTATCGAAATGAACAGTTATATGAGTGAGTATACTTTTTTCAAACTTTACAAATTTTGATCGGGATAAACCGGAGTTTCGGATAAAATGGTGCCGGATAAACGAGGTTCTACTGTACTATGCAGACCGAATATTTCATTATTGTTTGTTACAACGGAATCTCCACTGCATGGGGATACTAGTTCTCAAGACTCCACTAAGTAAAATACATAAAAAATATCAACATAAACATATTCTCGCAAGAAAAATGACTATTTGTTTTCTCTGCATAAAATGTAGGGTTAGAAAAACATTTCATCTGCAATATCAAAGAAAACTTACGGCAGGGCAGAACCAATTTAAAAAACTAAAAGATTTCATATTTTCGTATAAGTGGGACTTCAAACACATATAATTTAGTTTGTCAATAAATAGCAAAAATGGGTTTGGATGGGGAAAAAAAGCAACATACAATATTCTGCAACTGGGGACACATTCAAAGGGAAGGGAAAGGAAGGGGGTGGGGGTAGAGAAAGTGGAATAAGAATTCTGTTTGAGTTAGGAACTCAATATCGATCTTTTCCTTTTTCAATTTATAACCCAAATTCCATTTATGGATATACATCTCCTTGTGCCCGAGCAAAAATATTATTACCCGAGTTTCTGAATTTCTTATGACTAAAAATTTATAGCTTGTCTATCGATTCTAGAACATTTTTAATAACACAAAATAAAATGCAGAAATGCATATTCTCCTCTTTTCTAGAGAGTTGTATGTTATTCCGCATTCGTGATTGTTGTTTGAATTATTTTTTCCCCTCTTTTCCTTCCGTTGTAGGAAAATGAATGTTGCCATTCAAAAAGAAAACGAGAAGAAGAATTTTTAAAAAAGAAAAAAACTGCAACAAAATATTTAGATATATTTATTCATAGATTTTTCCTTTGAAGATGGAATTTTGATCAAAGACATAGAATCAGATTTTTATTTATTATTTTTTTTTATATTAAAATATTTTTCTGTCTGCATGTAAGCTGTTAGACCATTCACCACACTGTAGTGCGGTGGTGGTTGTACAAGGTGGTGCCAAAAACTAATATTTCCAAGAGCGTTAAATTTGATGCAATAAACTATTCATTGATTGATTGATTCAATTGCATTCTTTCCCTTATTCATCCACTTATTTTGCATTCACTCACTATTTTAATCTCTCTGTTATTTGCTCATACATTTCTTATTTTTATGTTAATCGTTTTATTATTTATTCATCTATTTAAAGAAAAATATTTTTACTAAACAAATAGAAAGAAATTCATTAGAGAAATTTCAATATTCACTTCGCCCCATGCATAGAACAAAGTGATTATTTTTCACTTTTATGTTAAAGTACAAATTTACTGCCAAAAATTAAAAAATACTTCAATGAAAGTTGAATATTATATAGTATATTATTTGTTCTTTTCAAATCAGGGCTGTGGAATCGGAGTCAGATTGATTTTGGGGTAAAAGAGTCAGAGTCGAGCGCAGTGGCATACCTAGCATGGGTGATACCCGGGGCGGTAATTTGTGGTGTCACCCCCTCCCCAAAAGCGAAAAAAAAAAAAAAAGTTCTATTATTCAATTTACGCATGAAATTCATTGACAATATGAACCTCATCCTGAGTATAGTATTCATGGTGTGGGGTGGAAGAACGGGGGGTTCTGATGGGTTTCTTCCCGAAAATTTTTGAAATTTGTAGTCTTAAAAATGCATTTCAGTTTCACATTTTTCAGAAACTTGTAATTCCACTTTGGGTGTTCCCCCCCCCCTAGACGGTTGACACCCGGGAGGGGGGACCACCTCCTAAACCACCCCGTAGTGACGCCACTGGTCGGGCGTTTCCTCTCAATGTCCCACAATTCTGTCAGTGCTTGCGGAGTCGGAGCCAGACTCTGAGTCAGAGTCGGAGTCGGGTTGGTTATTTTTCCTCCGACTCTGCAGCCCTGTTTCTTATATGTTTTAATGGGCAGAGCAATTGCCAATTTAGTCGTTCTGAAAAAATTAAGTTATATTAACAATTTCACCTTGCCCCACATCCCCCTGCATTTTAAAGAAACAATTCTTTACCATTTATAAAATGTTAAAAGGAAAGTTTTAAAAAAATCTTCGGGACTGAGAATAATTTGAAAGAACTCGGAAGCATCATGAACATGCGTCATCAAAATGAGATGAATCTCGAAAAGAATATTCCAAAAAAAAAAAAGAAGATCGTTTTGATTTTTTGAAATTTGTTTCCATATTTCTTCCTTTTTATCGACTTTGCTATTACAGTGTCTCATTCGAATCAAGATTGAAATCATCGTCGTTAGATAGCTGCAGAGTTTAGTTGATTCATCGTCCATTCTCTCGCCACGAAAGATAAATTGTTCTAATCCTCGCGAGTTTCCGAAGAAAAGGCTTGTTCTTAATTGAATGGAATTTCATTTTGTTCTGAAAAGAAAGAAAAAATAAAACTGAATGCCTTAAATGAGAATAAAATAAAACCCATTTTTCATCACTTTATTTTTCGTTATCGCATGCTGCCAATGATGGATCTGGGTTGAGTGATGGATCCGGGCAGTCAAAAGGAAATTAATCAACCGTCAATCGAACAGTCAACGATGAAAAGAATAATCGAGTTTTCTTGATTAAAAAACTATAAAGACATTAAACATTTATCTTCTTTTAGTGTTTGATGTTGAAAGCAATTTGAAAAGCATAATGAAAGGAATGGAATACTGGTAATTTCCAACCCTTTTCTTTGGACAGGTATTACTTTGTTATTCTGGCTACGTTTAATCATGTTTATGCAATTGAAGCATGTTAGGTAATTGCTTTTGCATTGTATCTTTGAATTGGAAATGGAAACTCCACACAAAAAAAAAAGGACAAGAAGGGGGGGGGGGAGGGGGAGAGCGAAAGAAATGGTAACGAATAATTCACATTTCAGTCGATGCGTGATGCTTTATGTTGAACCGGCAGCAGTGCTGGTTAGTTGGCAACAAATATTTCAGGGAGCTTGGCTAGGAGTCTGGGGGGACTCCACAAAAAGAAAAGGTGCTTTAAAACCAATTTACATTTGCATTGCTTTTGGGCTGGCCATTTCACAGTATTTTGGACAATTATGTAGAGTCCGCAACGTAACTTTTTTTTGGGGGGGGGGGGGGGGGAGGGGGAGCCATACCTATTTAATTTACTGTTCGATTAGCAAATTACTGTTTTTTGAGTTTGTATGATGGTAGGACAAACTCATAAATAGTTATGGCAAAAAAGTCATGTTAACAGTTGAGCTGTGACGAACGTATCATTTTAGATGTGTCTTGCATAACAATTTTAAAAAGACTTATTATTTAAAGCTTATTAATTTATTTAATGATCATTTTCATTTACTGCTTTAAATAGATAAACATATTGAATTAATTTAAAACCAAAATTCATTCCTTTTTTTATTTTTTTTTTACAGTAAAATAAATAAAAAAATGAAAATAATAAAAATTAATATTTCGGGTGACGGCGTCCCTCGTGTTCCCTCTTCAACAACAGCAATGCTTATATAATGAAAATATATAAGGATCGAGAAAGTTAAAACACTATAGTGACACTAGTGATGAATACGTTTGACGGGAAAACCTGACACCAGTACTGATACGCAATCTAAAAAAAAATAAATACAAATAAAAGAAAGAACATGACGTCAGTACTGACAAACAAGCTATTCTAAGAAGTCAAAAATACGCAACCACATACGCATGACACAAGTACTGCTTCAGAAAAACATAATGAAAGAATTAAGAAACTCAAATACAGGGTCAAAAAGCCAGAAACACAAACGCATTTTATTTTTAACAGCACATGCCATTCAAACCTGACATTCTCAAATACAGGGAAAACCTTATTTTAGGGATTTTTTATTAGAAGAAAAAAAATATCATTTAGTGAAAAACGCCAAAGAAAAACAGACTAAAATGGAACACTTTAAAGCCGTGGGGTAGCGAATATTTGACAAAGCGACTTACATCCAGTGAAGGGAGCCATTATAAAACCCTTAGAAGAGGGGGACCTGAAAACATGTCAAAACCATTCATTTCTGAGACTTTGAAAATCTGAGTGGAAAGAAAAAGTCATAAAAAAAGTATTACTTTTTAAATTTTTTTTTTTTTGGTCCCTCTCCTCCACCCTGCCCGTTCACTCTTTCATCGACTTTCTATTACAAACTGTCTTATTCGCTTCGCAAAGTGGAACTAGGAAATCATTGAAGATCGTCTGACGGCTTAAAATGGAGTCCTCCCCCCCTTTCGCTCAAAGATAGATTGTTCTAATCTTTCTGAGTTTTCTAAGGGAAGGTTGATCTTTAATCGAATGAACTTTTATTCTTTTCTTGACGGAGGAAGAAAGTAAATTATAAAATAAATGAATTTTTTAGATTAAAATGAAGAAATTCATTTTTCATCGATTTCTTTCGTGCTTTTGCATCACCAATCGTGAGACAGAAGATAGATGATAAAAATCATGTCATATCGTTAATCTAACATTCATAAATATATTTTTATGTATTTCTATATAGGGATATACACTGTCGAACCTCATTAAAACGAACTCAAAGGACTAAAATTCATTCGCCTAAACCGGAGTTCGTGTCATCTGAAAAACAATAAACAAACAATAGGACGGGGATGGCAAGTGTAGATCGTCTTAACAGTAGCTCGTTTTAAGCGTGCTCGAGAAAACGAGGTTCGACTGTATCTTGAAACTACATTTCCTCCCTTCTTTATAAAGAAAATTCTCGTTTTTAAGTTCGATAAAAGAGTAAGTCGACAAGTTTATCATCATTAATGTTTTATATATTTATTTATTATTCTCCATAAATTTTATTATTCGACTCTTCCCTCAAAATAAATAAATAAATAAATAATAAACGTGAAAAATCATCATAACAAAACTTAATAATTAGAATTCTTGTTTTTGCTTCATTTCTCTTCTAAACTTTGTATTACTTTTAATGCTACATTCATTACATAGTGTTACGACAATAGCATATTTCTGCTCTTTAAAAGACATTAGTTATGTGTTTGAATTTTGGCATGAGTACAAAATCCTAAAAGCACCAAGCAAAACTGAAATTATTGGAAAAGATAATTAGAGTTAGACAGCAAAATTATTTCAATGTTTTAAATGCTATGAATGAATATTGGTTCTAAAGGAATAAGAGAGAAATATATTTCTTCTAAAATAAAAGGACTTTCGCAATACGATAATTAGTCATTTAGTAAAATGATGATTTTTCCCTGACAAAAATTTTTGGTTCCAAAGATAATGCTCCCAACTTCTTATGTTACTTTGCGGTGAATGAAAACGACACAGAAAAAAAAGTAATGATGAGATTTTTTTAAAAAAAATAACTCAATAAAGAATCAACTGTTTCTTTGAGCAAAAAAAGTTTTTTTTCCTTTTTCGTCATTACTTGGAACATACAAAAAGAACAGTTCATGGTTAATTAACGTAATCGAACTTTACATTTATCTCGAATTACCACACTAATGATCAATAATTAACAAATTCTACTAAATTATTCAAATAAGGTAATTTTTTCCGAGCAGTGATTCACCCCAATCTAATTGCGATAATTAGGCAACAAAAATAATTAAAATTCAAACTGGAAAGTTACTGTGGACTGGTGACGCATTGGCTAACGAGAACGATCATTCCATTACCTAGAATCCTCAGCAAAATAAAAATGGCGCGATAGCTCCAAAAAGTAACTGTTTAGTCACACAGTACCGAACCCCAGAAACAAGCGAAGCGGTACGAATGGAGCAAATCTACATCGCATAATAAAAGAAGAAAAGATAATAATAGGGGATCCTAGACAACACGAGCTTGCAATTAGCATCGACTTTAATGCGAACCATTTGTCTTAGTAGTAGGGCTGCTGTTGCATAATTTATGAGGCTGCTTCGAACGGGCTTTTATCCCGTTTTATGATATTAGACAGGGAGGAGGAAATTAAAAAAATATATATTATGACTCTAGAAATAAATTTTATGACGTAAATCGTTAAAATCGCATCCTTAGAAACTAATTGCCGATTATAGGCGATAATAATAATAGTAATGGATTTCAACTTTTTTTTTACCAGACCAGAAATGGTATTTAAATTCTGTACTGGATTGTTCGAATTTGATGAAATATTCCCGCCAGTTTATTTCAAGGAATTAATTTCGTCTGCGAGTTATAATGGCAAGAAAATGGCGCAGTTAAGTTGTTTTATTCGAAATGCCATTTCAAGTTAATAGCCCGTGATGGCAATCACTTGGTGGACTTTTATAGAGAAAAAAATGCATTTCGCTATTTTAATTAACTTGGGAAAAAGAATTTGGATATAATGTTTCAGCACATTAAGGAAATTAAGATCAGTGCAAAACTTGAATGTTCAATTTCTTGGGAAAATGGCCTCTCGCACAATTTAATCTCCCTTTTATGAAATTTTTATTCAATGTGAGTTTTATAATAGCAGAAATATTAAAACGTAATTGTTATAAAACATTATTATTGTTTCGATGTTAAAAGTAATATTTATTTCCAGCAATAGAATTAGTCATGCTATTTCCGCTCCAAATAAATTACTTGAGTAAAAGAACATAAATTTTCTCTCAATTTTGGTTTAGCATTTTAATAAGGACTTCTTTTATTGTAATTGCTAATGCTTCTTTTGTGGGTTGATAATAAATTTCGTTTTTGTATTCTTATCTCCAAAAATATATAATCTTGCTAGAATTCATCTCTTGTGTTAAGATTGTTAAAACAAAACAATAAATAAATAAATAAGTAAATAAATAATAATGATAATAAAGAAACAAAAAAAAAAATAGTTTCAATAAAAACTCATTTTCGTTTTCTTTTCGAAAAAAGTATTTAACAGCACAGTAACAATACTACACCACACGAAAAATATCCTTTAAATGAAAATATGTATTTCTGCGTATTTTCTATCGCTAAAAATTACATTCACATCGGATTTGTTGATATCGCTAGGACGTTATTTGAAGCAGATAATACTTCTCTGTCAGTTTCATATCCATATCAAGTCTATTGCGACAGACGTTTCTTGTCGCTGCTGCAAAGGTGTGAATTCCCCGTAAAATGAGGATACCTAAAAATCTCCCACTTTTATATTCCACCTATGTATTATTATTAGTTTCTCATTAAAGATTATGCGTCGAGATCAGGGATTCTTGAAATTAGGAAATTTGTGAGGCCGTAGTTGCTTAGTGGATCTCTGAGCTCGTAGTAGGAAGTAGGTGGGTTCTGGGTTCGGATCCCGAAGCTGCCAAATGTTCACTGGATACACGCGAAGTACGTGTTTGCTAAATCCGTGGGTCCGAAAGTCCTGTGGTCTGTCTTAGCAGTTACCATGGGTGCAGAGTTTCGGGAGACATTTCAGAAGACCCTTTCAGAACTATATCTAAATTGTGCAGATGGTGTAACCACCCGTCTAGACCAAGTCGGACTCCTCCCCAATTGAGTCTCACACTTTGAGAAGCCGCTCCTCTCTGCATAAAATCCTACTTTACCGAGGGAAAGGAACTTGGGTCTTCCAAGTCGCAACAAAAGTAAAACAACAACACGAAAAGTATCTTATGGGCGAACTCATCAGCGTTACCTGGATCTAGAAATTTAATTGCACATTTCTCTGTTTCTTTGTTTTTAACACCTTCAATTGTTTTGGTGAAAGTTGGTGATTGGGAGGAGGGGGAGGGGGGTATCTACTTGAAACACACAGCTTCTGCTGCTCGAATATTTGATTTAAAATGATAATTGAAAACGGTAGCGAGCAAAATGCTTGGCTTGAGTGAAGACATTACTGTCTGTTCTCGAACTCCGCGACTAGCAGCTACGAACGGCTCCAATTGAAAAAGGGGTGATGGTTTAAGGAAGCGCACTTCCCGATGCATTCAGTTTTTGCTTGCTCGTTACTTCTTTCGTGCTATCACCCCTGTTTTGATAAAATCAGAAGAGACCTAACGCATGCGCAAATTCGAATAAGGTTTCGCGTTAAAATATCGGACAGTAGTGATGGGACGCCTCGAACTATGCTCGAAATAAACATTGTTTTAAATTTCTAACTCTTCCACAAGATGGAACAGCCATAGAGCCTTACTTGTTGTAGCAAATCATTTTAGTTGCTGTTTTTTGTAAAATTAATTTCAGAAAAGATCATTTGACATCACAAAAAGTAAATAACACCTTTTTAAATGAACCTCATTCTTTTACGTTAACATAATTGTTTTTAATGTCTGAAATATCTAATAACATAATTCTTATAAAGTAGCAGTTTTACCTTTTGTATAGCACATTTGTAATAAGACATTTTATTGAAATGTTGTGTTGTAAAGGAAAAATACATTGTTTTTGTCATTTTACATACTATTTTTGAAAATTATGCGTCTATTGTAGCTTTCAAATGCAGGTCATATCCCCCCCCCTTATGTAAGAGAGGGATTGAAAATGTTTATTGTTATGTTAAATGTTTTTTTTTCAACTAATATTGTAATAATTGCCATCAATTTTTATTTAAAATGTCTTAATTTGTTGCTCTGAAGTTTACAATATTTCAGCTGCAGAAAATAATTTGTTAAAAACACTTTTGTTAAAATTATCCCTTACCTCCTTAATCTTTCTCATTCGTGATTTATTAAGAAGAAAATAGATTACTATTTTTTTAATTGTTATTTTTAGCAAAAGTAATTGTCACGTGTAGGACATTTTTAATGTGGTATTTTTCCCACGGTGTCATCCTAAAAATGATATATATTCAACCAAACACTGTGTAATTATTATACATTATATCAATTGTGAAATACAGTAAAACCCCTCCGAACGGACACCCTTCTTATGCCGATAGTTTTCAATTCCCTGACAGTAAGGCATTAAGCTTAATGCATTCGAGACCTCTCTCGTACGGACACCCTCAAATACGGATCCGGTCACTATTATAGAAGTCAATTGCATTGATATAACCTTTGTTGCGGACAAATTATTTCAGGAATAAAAAATAAATTTCGAAATTAAAGTAATTAAACATTGGAGGGTTTACCTTTGATGCAAATTCGACGAGCAGCTGCGGAAATTACTAAATCTAAATATTAGTTAACTTTATTTTTATTTTATGTTTAACGTAATGTTTTAGACTTGAGGACGAAATGGATTTTTCCCAGCAATGAAACACCAGATCGTCAAATAAATAAATAAATAAACGTCTAGCTAATAAATAGTCTACGCTATTGCGTAGACTGGGGAACGTTTACGCAGTGCCCTTTTTCAAATCGAATTATAACTGGAGAACTAACAGTCATAACATATTGATGCAGCTCCCTAGCAAATATTCTCACAAGTGTTTGAGCATCAGTCGAGCTTCAGTCTAGCATGTAGAAAGAATAATCTGTTTTCTACTAAGTCGAGTAAATTTTGAGTTGAACGTTTGAAACCTTATTGTGAACAAATAATACTTATTTAAAAAAGAACAAATATATAAAAATTAGCAGAATTTTATCCTTTTTTGAGAATTGTATTTGTATGGACTGAAAAATGTTATTAAATTTTTTTGCATGTTAAAAATAAATCTAAACTAGGAGACGGGGCAAGTTTACGCGTTGACGTCTGAGCACCTTTAAGTACGTTCTTACTGTGCCTTACTTCTAAATGTGCCCTGACGTTTTTTTTTTGCTCCGAACTGTCTCAAACCTTTTTAGTATTTTCAGGCTATTTAGTTTTGAAAATCACCATTTAATTTTTAATTGAGTTACAAATTCGTATCTTATAGCTTACAATCACGTAGTGCTGTTTTTATGCCCGTTTAGCTTTTACTTTATACACTATTCAGTCTGTAATAAATTTGCTTTATTTTAGTGATGGTAAGACATTATGTTCAAAACACTAACAGAACCACGTTAGGTGTCAAAATAAGTACGCGTAAACGTGCCCCATGTCCGGGGCAAGTTTACGCAACCGACTTGGACCCAAAAAATAACTTTTTTAACAGTTAAAAACAAACTGAGCAACAACTGAATATACCAATTTTGATTCCATTAACTGCTTCATAAAACCGCAATGTCTAAAATTTCCTAAGTTAAAACATAAAATTTAGAAAATTCATTGAAAAAATCCTCGTAAATGTGCCCCGGTCCACCCTAAATAAATAAGAATAAAAAGAAAAATGATTATTCTGCAAGCTTCCTAATAAAATAAAATTAATTAATTAAATTAAAAAAAACCTCCTCTCCTGCGGACACTCCTCTTTTACGGACAAAATTTCTTGTCCCTTTAGCGTTCGCTTCAGAGGGGTTTTACTGTATACTTCTTTTTTGCAAGTAAAATGTCTACACGAAGTTTTACATGAAGTGCACACATATCTTTCGGTGAAAACAATTTTTCAATTTGTGCAAAAAAAAAAAAAAAATCTTACTTGATCGACAGACATGAAGCCAGATATATCACCAGAGTTCTTATTTTCTCTAGATTACTCTGAGAAGAAGGAAACGCCAACCAGAACCTAAACACATAAAAAGAAAAAAAAATCTTAAGTAACACGTAATGATGTCTGTAGAAACACAAACATTTTGAACAAGGTAAAACATTTAACTTGTTCTGTCTTGTATTAAAAGTAATACAAAATATACTATCAAAACTGAAACACAGCACAGGAACACAATTTTTAAGCGTCAATTAGGGGAGACCGGGGCAAGATGACGAGCCGGGCAAGATGACGAATACCTTATTTTTTTTGTTTTCCGAAAGGTAACAGCATCAACTGGATACCACTGGCTCTCCTATCCGCTGTTCGTTCAGAAATAGTATAGAGACGCTGAAATCGCCATATTTGTGTTAGTTCTGAAGCTCTGTTTGTTAACCGTTGCCGCGGTATAACTTTTATGCATATGTAAATAAGCTCTGCTATAGATACAGATAAGATTTCTCGTGTTTCTTTAGTATTTATAAATAACTTATTTTAAATACTACCTATTGCCATGAATAAATGTCATTTAATCGCCATCCTTTATGGCAATAGAGACGAATCCGTTCAAACAGGCATTCCGGGGCACGATGACGGGCGGAAACGCGGGGCAAGATGACGAGCTCGTTGGTGATGAAACTGAGAATAATAGTGTTAATTTTCATACCTTGGTAGTAGAAAACAAACATATAAACACTCCAGACGAAGCAGAACTTACGGCAATTGCCGATTCCGATGTACCAAAGAAGCCTGTTAGTGTTTCTGATTTCAATGCATTGCCTAAAGCAACACAGTAAGAGAAAAAAAAGAAAAAGCAGAAAACTGAGCTCAAACATTCTTACAAGCGCACCCATCAGAGAAATGTCAGAACAAGGAGCAAAACGGAAGGAAAAAATAGATTACTTAAAAAAAAAAGGGAAAATAATCCCGTAAAGCTAAAAAGGGAGTAAAAACAACTCGAACTAAATTCCTGTAGGTCCAATCTATAAAATTTGTGCCAAGCAATCCAGTTGCATCAACTTCAAAGGATGGCGTTATATAATATGCTCTGCTTGGTCCAGAGGAATATTGTGACCATCCGACTGATGAATGGATCCAGTGTGGGTGGCATGAGTAAGAGTGGTGGCATGAGGAATGTTCTAATTATGCAAATGTCATTTTTATTTGTGTCCATTGTTAGCTGCACAACTCAATACTTCAACATTACGCTGCAATGTATTACGCTTAATTTGATGCTTTATAAGATGTAAAAACACAGTTATCATTTGTTAAACTAAATAACATATTCGAATTATAAACTATGTTCGTCCTTTTTCAATGTTGTCATCTTGCCCCAACGTCAAAGTCATCTTGCCCCAGTACCGTGTCAAGATGACGATTTGTTAAGGTTATGAAAAATAAAAATATCCTTCATTATTTTTATTTTAAAAACTAAATGGTAATATATTTAATGCTACAAAGGACTACTCTAACAGCTCATGTAAAATTAATTTTACTATCCTTAAAAATAAATTAATAAACAACGAAAATTGTTAGCATAGTCATCTTGCCCCGGTCTCCCCTACATAGAATTTATTTCATTCAAATAACATTTTATTACTCCACTTTGCCGAAAACGTTCTGAGTCTAAAATGTGGAGCGAAGTTTTAGCTGTTTTATCAGCTTGTTTGTGAAGTTTGCAAATTTGTCTTTAACGCTATGCCTTTGTGCTATGACGACGAAAGTGATAATACAGAATTGTCATAATAGAGTAGTACAAAAATAAATAAAGTATATCAGTCACGTGACTGGCCGACAGAGGCTTTGCTTTTATTGAATAACTTAAACTTAAAACGTAGGACATCTATTGAAACAATGAATTGAATTAAATTTAAGTTAATATAGTTAAATTCACGAGTTCAGCATTATCAACTTCGACACTAAAAACTTTCGTTAATCAATATATGCATGGTCTTTGTCGGTCAGTCCTGCGGCTGTCATTTTTTAAAAATTATGCCATATTCGTGAACTATTTTTGTACTGTTTTAAAGTATACGTTGATTGAAGTATACATATATTCAAGTAGATAGAAAACCTAAAATAAAAAAATATAAAAAACACCAAATACAAAAACTAAAAAACATATCAATCTCCCGGGTGAGTTTCATCCATCAATCTTTCGGTTAACATCCGAGCGGGTGCCGATTGCGCTACGGAAGCTTCGCTATTCATGAATTGTAAAAGATTTTTGAAAACAAGGCTGTACCCATGCGCGTCAGAGGTAACAATGGAATGCTTTTTTATGTCGTTTTTTCATTTTTGCAGTTCATTAAGATCGCAAAACTTTCCATAAAATACATGGATTCAAAAACAGATATAAATAAAATTAAATTTATAATTTTAAATAAAGAATTGAAGAAAAACATTACACAAAAATAAGCAATACAAAAACATATGGAGGAAATGGGGATGGGTACACGTAAACATGGCATGTTTTCCTAAAATAACTTCAAGTAAAAAATGTTGAAAAAGTAATGGCAACAGCAGTCCTACCTCTTGGCCGAACTTTTAGAGCAATAAGTCGGTTAATGTTTCTGTGGTGACTGCTTCTTGGTTTCACTGGGAGTTGCATATAATTTTATCACTGTCTTCTGCACGTAAAAACGTATTTTAAACAAACTAACAATGAACGTAATTATTTCAAACCATTGTATGAACATTTAAGTTAGTTTATGAAAAATGTTTAAATTTTTATTAAATTAAGAATTCTTTATTTTTGCAAGTTAGCTCAAAGATAGATGATGGGGCACTTGTGAAAACAACATCTAGGGACACATGCGAACTGTTCCTAAGATTTAAAAAATGTGTAAATATTTATAATTATTTTTTTTACAATCAATTTGTAAATTTATTGTTAATTATTATTATTATTGTTATTATTGAAGTGAAACCTTCTTTAGGCGGGATGGATATTTTTTTTAGGTGGGAAATAACAATTGAATTCGCGGCACTGTTACCGACACCAGGAACGCAGCACATGCGCGTGTTTTAAAGTGAAAACTTCTTTAGGCGTGTTAAGCATCGTTATGCGAGAGCCCGGTAGGTCAATAGGGAAGTTGCAACCTATTAAATGTTCATATTTTGGCTATTGGATATTGTTAATTGACCCTCAAAAGTAAAAAATTCACCATCGCCGAATTTTAAAACACCGTGATTGATTTTTAATGAATTTTTAAAAATCCACGCGCAAAAGTGCGCTCTTCTGAAACGTCACGAGCTTACGTCACAGGGCACTAATGGGCAGCCTTCCGACGAAGATCCCTTGTTTTCGCTACGGACATTTTGAGCGCGCTGATATATTTATTTTTTAGAAATTCAATAATCCTATTGAACACACTATGGGGGCCGGATTCGTTAAAGCACAATCTAATAATCTTCCTCAAGTAACATCAATGATGGTATTCGAATATTTCCGAGAGGATGAGAGGTTTAATGTTAAAGAAACGCAAGGAGTTAAATACGAGGAGGAAACGTTTCATCTTCGAAACCAACTGCACGTCCTTCGGCTTCTCCCTCGGCGGAAGAGCGCATGGCGTCACTTCCTGTGCCATTTGACGTCACAAGCGCTTGAACTTTAAAAATTAATTACAAAAAACTACTTATCGTATCGTAAAAATTTTTTCACCTATAATGTTCATACATGTTACTCTATCATATAAAAAAAAATTGAAAAATCGAAATCTTCCCTATTGGCTAAGGCGCTGAAATGCAGACTCAGAGATTGCGAGTTCGAGCCTCTGGTTCAAATAATCATTCATTTCACTTTCTCAAGTCCTTCTCGAAGTTTGTAGAAATTTTCTAAGTAAGGAAATTTCTTGTTGTAGCAGTTTATAGTAAAGAATTTAAAAAAAAAAAATTGCTTCTCTTTTTAAAGTATTTCCTGCACAATGAAATATATTTCTTGGGGATTCAAGAATACACACCTAATTGTTCAAGTTTTACTTCTGTCGGCACTCTCAAAGGACCTTTATTATTATTATGTTTAAATATTTATTTATTTATTTTCATTATTATTTTATTTTTTAATGTTCTCGTTTCTGAATAGTTCGTCAACAATTCTTGTTATATAATACTCGCAGGAAATAAAAAAGCTAGATATTTTCACTTCATTAAAAACTGATGTTTAAAATAATTTTTAAATACATTATTGTCTTTTGATGAAACTTAAAAGCAATAAGGTTCGAATAACCTTTACATAGTAAAATAATTTTTGTACTATGCAGTCTTATAAGTTTTCTTTTCTTCTTTTTTTTTTTTTTTTTGTGTACCCAGTGATCACAACAGGCTACGAAGCGTTAAAATTTTACAGTGAGCAGATTTTAATGTTTGAGAAAAAATTATTTTCTTAATGACACAGTTACTATACAACTCAACGTGACATAGTACAGGTTACAAAGCATTGAATATAATTATTGGTATACACGTTTATATTTCATGTTAAAGAGTTTTTAGTTGAAATATGATGCTTGTCCTGCATTTTTTAATCATGTAATGTGCTCACTCAACTTATTACTGCAAATTTAATTATAACGATAGAATAAATAACATCCAATCGGCAACTTATCCGCAAATTGAGCACGTAATATTTAGTTTAAGGAGAACCAATGAAATTTCTTTCGTATTCTCGTTTGCACGATCAATTTATATGATGCGTGTAGCTGCAAAAGTAGGTTTCTCCTATTCCATTTTTTTCACAAGTGCGTTTTTATTTATTTATTTAATTTTTTTTCAGTTTTTTTATTGCAATACTTAGGTAGGACAACAAACTGAGACAATCAGAGAGTTACAAAATGATCCCCTAAATGGTTTTAACAAAACGGGAAAAGTTGCTGTAACTAAAATATTTTTGTCACAACAGATATATGAATTTCTTTGGAAGATACGTACTTTTCACCCATACAACATTTTTTTTTTTCAATAAAAACCAATCTTCCAACAAGGCAATATTATTTAAATGAAAACGGCAACGATGACGAAAAATGAAGTATGGTGAGCGCGTGAGCAGAAAAGCGACCAGTGTGAAACAAGCCTAAGTAAAGAACACAATAATTGTGGAGAATATCTTATGAAAGAAAAAAAATCTAATGAAAGAATGACTTTAATTACGTTTATATTTATCAAAAGTTATTTAGAGAAAAATTTAGCTTGAAACCAAAAAAAAAAAAAAAAGCGTACAACTTTATAAAACAGGCTCCTTTATAAAAGAGCACCGAAAATTTCTATGGTAACGCGATTCTATTTTTATAATGGCAATAGTTAAGAGTTGGGAGTTTACATAGTGTATGCGCATCAGAGTATCTTATCTTTAAAAAAAATACAGGAAAATATTTAGTTTGAACGGCTGTTCCATGAACGGGATGGAGGGGGGGGATTTTAATTTCGCATGGTGCGTCAAGATGCTGTGAGAACGTAAGATCAACATGCAAAGCGATAATTCCTCACTTGCGAACTCTTAAAGCAATGTTATCAGTACTGAACCACTTGATGGAATAACTTGTAAACAGTGGCAGATGGTCGAAGACGAGTTCAGGTGATAAGATTTTTATTTCGCTTTTTCAGTTAAGTCAGGACGCGGTTTAAGTTCCTGAAATGTAAAATTAACTGGGATTCTCCAAGACCTTATTAAACACACATATTCGTTACACATGTTTATGGTTTTAAATTAGTGGCATAAAACTCAAAATTTAACTTCCTGTATTCCATTAAGGGGGGAAACCAGTTGAGGGGGCCGAAATTTTAGTGTTTTTCGTGATTTTTTTTTTTTAACAAGAAAGGAATAATCAGAATTTCTTTAAACTTAGAGGATATTTTATTCATCTTTTGAAGTACATCTTGCAATTTTTTTAAGGCATTTCCATCAGAATTGGCGGAGTTAGAAGCTGCTGTCCATGGGCGGTTGCCATCAGAGCTTGTTGCTGGTGTGAATTACCGAAGCCACAATTTTTGCCTGTAATCATTACAATTTTTCTTTCTCGTAAACAACATAATTCCCTAGAACATGAACCTAATTGTGATCAAAAAAGGAGGAAATATTACGTTTTTGAGCTGTTTGGTTACAATGTTATTTTTTTTCTACCATTTTTTTTCACATTTCTTAAATAAAAAGAATTTTTATTGATAATATCATCAAAGAGTTAGGTTCATATAGACATATAGAGTATAATTGAATAAAGAACAAACGCACAAATTTTAAGAACGATTGGTTAAAAACTCTTTGAGCTGGAATGCACACCAGCTGAAAAAAAGTTGCTTCGAGAAAAACGTGTTTGAAAGGAAAAAAAAAAAAAAATGCTGTGAACGTTTTTGAATCTCCAGTCATTTTAAGTGCTCATAGCATCGGAACTAATCGGAATTTTTCAATCGAATTTTGGCAACATATTCTTGAATAGTTTTACTAAAATTTTATGACATAAAAAAGTAGATTTTTTGAACGGTCTGATCTGGTCCCCCCCCCCCCACACCTTAAGGCAGATGGGTTGTTTGCCTAGAAAATAATTTCGGCACCCCTAAAAGTAAAATAACTGCAGAGGTAAACTAACTGCAAGGGTTATATCTATCAGGTTCTTAATTCAAACATTTTTAAGCATGATTTACTTTGCTCAGCCTTAACGTTAACTATAATTCAAAGACTTTGAGTGTAATCTTTGTTTCTTGACCTTTTAATTTTACTCGATACATGTTTTATGTAATGTTCATCATTTAACATTATATAGTGTAAGATGATGAAATATTTAAAAAAAGTAGAATAATAGAATTAGTGGACATAAATTGCATTAAGAATTAGCTGTACATAAAAAAGAAATGCAATTAATTCCTATTTAAGACATTTAGGGAATTCATTAAGTGATATTCTCTCGTTCCGTCCAAGAGTATTTTTTCCGTTACCCAACAATGATTTATTTGATATTCGCCCGAAAAAAATGAAAAAGTTTTCTTAAAGGTTTCTCTGGATTTTTGTTCAAAATTTATAATTATATATGTCATGGAGTTTGTCAGGTTGTAATTATAGTATTTGCCGCCACCTACTCTATGATGAAGTTCATTTTTTCAATAGTTCAAAAAAATGTTTTCTAATATTATAATAGTTTTGAATTAATTTTATTTTACTGTATTTTTCATCACTTCGGGAAAATAAAATTGAATTGACTGCGACGTAAGGAGTCGCCCTCCTCGCCATAAGACCAACTTTCTCATAAATTAGCTCCAAAATAATGCAAAAAAAAAAAAAAAAGAAAAGAAAAATGTAGTTCTGTAGTTATTTTTATTTTTATTTATTTAATTTGTTTTTTATAACAGGACACACGAACTACAGGGGGGGGGGATTTTCAGAACAGGGTTGGGAAGGTCCCCCACTGCTTTCTTGGGAGTGCCGCTATTATATCAATTTGTCATTACTTCAAGAAGTAAGTCAAGAAAACTACTTGCTTTCCTCATTAACATTAAGAACAGTTTCACAAGATTACAGGTGTTATTTAAAAACAAATTATTAAAAATGTGAAAAATGTACGTGTTTAAAGTACCTAATTTTCTTTAGTGGTCCAGCCCTGCAAAAATATTTTAAGCGAAGGTAATTTATAAAATCAAAAGACAATAAAGACATTTATATTAACATAATTTACTGAATTAACAACTATTCAACTTTTCGAGGATCGTTAAAAAAATTTCTCAACTGTGATATTTCGCCGAAGAAATGCAATTTGAAAGTTGATCCTCAATCCCTTTAAGATTTTGATTCCGAAGAGTAACCCTGCATGGAATTCAAAATCTGCAGAATAATGTGTACGCGTGCATTAAGTACATTTATTCAAAAATATGCTACTGTTTACTCTAAGCATTTAGATGTAGGAACATTTTAAACTTGCTTTGTTTTTGCATATTTTTAAAAGATTCACTACCGTTCCCGTCAAGGATTCCTTCCGTTACTAAGTAAGTTTAAATCCAATTATCTTTATTGAAATTTTATAAGATTTTATGTTCATTTTTAATTGCAAAAGAATAGTGTTAGACCTAACTATTCGAAATAAAGAAAAAATAAAAGGTCAGTTTTCCACATTCTAACATGAAAATATATTCCAAAGATACAAGGAAATATTTATTGGGGTAAATGTATTATTCTAATGCTTACAGTATTTTTGGAAAAATCGAAGGAAAAAAAAAAGCATTAAAAAAAGAAAATATGAAATTTTATAACTTCAAAACGTTCCCTTTGGTGAGCATTTCTGTTAACTACACGAAGGGGCTGTCCATTCATGATGTCACACTGTTTTTCAACATTTTTGACACCCCTCTTTCTTTTTGTCAAAAAGTGTCCGACTTTACATCACCCCATTACCCCTTTGTCACGTGTCACGCTAATTTTCATAAACATATTCATATGGAAAAATGCGTGACGTTACACTTCTTTCCTCTTCCTCCCCTTTGTGACAAACTGTCACATTTTCACGACTCCCCCCTTCCTCTCCCCCCAACGTGAGATATCATTTGTGGACAGTAGAGTGGGACGAAAAACGGAAATTTTCGAGAAGCAACTTCTATTACCAAAAGAAAAAAAAAAAGTTGTGTACTGCCATAATAAACATGGGAAAAATAATTCAAGAAAAATAATATTTATGTCTTCAGATCGCGCATTGGCAGCAAAGTTTGAAAAAAAGGTAAAAAATGGTCAAATTTTCAAATATTTCTATAACAATCCAATTGCTCGAAATTTTTGTTCTAATACCGTTTAAATGCTTCCTTTTAATACTTTCTTCATATACCTTTGAAAATATTTACATTCCTTTACAGTTTTTAGTTCGATTTGAAAATTGACCATATTTTACTTTTTTTTCACATTTTGTCAATGCGCAATCTGAAGACATAAATATTAATGTTTTAAATTATTTTCCCCATGTTTAGGATGAGAATACACAACTTTTTTTTGCTATCAGAATTTGCTTCTCGAAAATTTCCTTTTTTCGGCCTTAATTAATATAGAAAATAAGTTTGGGAATATCAATTTACTTTTCGAGTTTTGTCCGATGCAATAGTTATCAAAACTGGAGAATGGCTCAAACGTATTGGCTTACTTTAAGCTTTGCTCACAAAATTAAATAAAATCTGACCGCATCTTTTTTTCCCCATGACTAATTCTCCCCTTTCTCCAATTCTGTCTGACAAGCGATCCTGAGCGAGGACAATCGAGCCACGCCACTGACTCGTGCTGCTCCTAATCAAAGCTTCGGCACAGAGACGCGTCGCGCAGGTGAGGGCAGCCGAAGAGAAAAGGATCACGCGCGCGCGCGACAGCTGGGAAGCGGCATCCTTCCTCCTCCTCCTCCTCGAGTCTAAACGTTCTGCCCCCCCCCCCCCCCCCGAGGGTCGTCGGATGAAGTGGACGCTCGAGAGAGCAGAGAGCACCTGCGAGGTCCCCGATTCTGAAGATTCGGAACAGGAATTTTGGGGGGAAAATTTAACTATTTATGTGAACCAAAGCTTGCGGAGTGGGAGAGAAAATGACCAACTCCGACTCTTGACACATTAAACCTTAGACTTCCGACTCCCCCCCCCCCCCCGACTCCGGAGTTATCATTGGGCAAAATTTGAAGTTCCGTTCCTCAAATTGAGAATTTCTGTCCTCCCCAAAAATTTATGTTCGGAGCGCCCCTGTCCGGTGATACAAAGTATTCCCTTTATAGAATTTGTTTCTGTGATTACATTAACTTCAACTTCAAGACTAACACCAAAATTTAATCATTTTCTATTATACTTTAATTAAAACTACCCGCACGGCTTTGCCCGTAGTAGAAAATTAAAAGGTCATTTGGTTCGCCTGTATATTTACAAATAATAATTATTGAATTTCCCGCCAAATTGCTATGTTCATTTTCTCGTCCATGTAATAGTAATTTGCTCATACACGTTATGATAATTTACTAAGCAATGTTATGATAATTTACTCGTACATGTTATGATAATTTTCTGGATAAAATTTTCTTAAAATTGGAATAGAAAAAGAACAAAATCGAATTTTCGAAAAATCGCTTCGAGGGTGCTCACCCATAACTTACAAACTAGTTTTGTTGCCACATTTCATGAAATATTGGCCGAACGGTCAAGGAGCGAAGCGCGTATCAGACATACAGACATCCAGAGAACAGACTTTCAGTTTTATTATTAGTAAAGATGACAGTTTTAAGAGCGCTATTTAATTGCAATGACTTCACTTTGGCTGCAGCTTGGTATTCGAAAAATTCAAAATCAACATTTTATAGTAGTTACTTTTAATAAAGAACATGCAAGGCAACAGTTGAATTTGTGGCAACGATGTCTTTCTTTGGACATTTTCAGAATTGTCGTCCTTCTCCATAAAAATAAATAAATAAATAAAGTTGGGAAATGTAGGGAACAAAACTTAGAAAAATTAACGACCAAACATTTCACCCAAATACATAGCGTCAAGAATTTACTAGTGGAGTTGGTTTTGATAAATTATGGGATAAATTAGTATTGACCTAATTGAGAATCGAGGAAACTAGATCGATGTTTAAAAGATTCTGGAAAGCTGCAATTAATTTAGCATGAAAAAACAAACAGGCGCAACTAATTGCAGCAGGAATGAAACGGAACCTAAGGACCCGAAAATCCTGATAAGTACTAGTGCATGTAGGGACGGAATAGGTATGTTGTTAAGAGGGGAATGTCTAAGAAACTGTTGCTCCTATCACTCAAATTAATAATATCCCAATGGCCATTTTAGATGTCTGTTAAAATGTATAGCATTTTTTTCTAAAACTGTAGTTAAAGCCAAAATAAAAGAAAATATAATAACGTTATAGCACACAAATTTGGGGCAAGGGCGGACACAAGGGAGGGGCGACGGGGGCGATTCTCCCCCCCCCCCCGCTTGAGCCGACGCGCAGGGACTCTCTCTCTCTCGGCACATTTTCGACACTGAAATTCCAAAAACGTAATTTTAGACGAGCTTCAATAATGCTACCAAAAAGAGGGCTCTTTCTCGAAATTTTTTCAGAACTGGAATCTTGAAAGCGCTTTTGTAGCATATCTCTTCACACTTTAGAGATAAGGATCGGAACTTTGCACAGGATGTTTTTTGAAGTTCCAAAAACGAAAATTTAGACACTCTTAGCTGATATTAAGTGGAATTCCGAGGCTTATTCCCGGAAAATTTTAAAATTAAAGTCCAAAAAAAAAAAAAGGACACCTTTGATGACGTCAAGGTAAGGTATGGAGTTTAATACAATCCTTCGGAATGTTTTAGAAATGGAAGTTCAAAAAAAAGAAAAAAGAAAGATGTTACTATGGAGAGGTTAGGGAATTTAAAAAAGAACAAAGATTTGAAATCAATTTCTGGATTCGTCCTTGCACAGGGCTTACAAGGAACGCCTTCTTCAATGCAAAAGAAGTGACTACAGGCGACTACAGGGGTGAAAAGACATCCGTTTTTGTCAAAACACGTGCCTGCAGTTCTCTGCAAATTTTTGGGGTTTAAAGCTGTTTTGTTTTCTTTTATTTTTCTGAACAAATGTATTTTTTTTATTTCTTGTTTTCGTTCACCTGTTTTTATTTCACTTCAACACAAATAAATATCTTTCAGAAAGCTTACCGAAGCGAAATTAACTTAAACATCGGTATATTATTGGCAGGAGCAGAGCTATATATAAATGAATCACGTCAACTATAACCGAGATGGTAAGTTCTATTTCTATTTCCAGCATCTAAACATCGTTAGCGGCAGATGACTCAAATGACTCCATTTTCAAGCAGAAACGCAAACGGTTTGTCCTTCGCATCTATCAATGTCATATTTGTTTAAAGGCGTTTCGCAACAGCGGAACGACATTTAGCTTTACTATTCAGATATTACGTGTAAGTTACTCGATTTAAAAATAGGAGAAAGGAAAACGGAATCCAGTATGCTCTGGGGGAACGGAATGAAATCATTAAAAACGCTTGCGAATTAAAAGTTGGGCAGTCGAACTCGCTAATAACGAGCCCTGATTTAACGAACACCCGGACTTAGCGAGAAAATCAGAAAGATTTGGTTGGTACAATGTTAAGTCTATGGAAACATAGCTCGGAGCACACAGGAGCGCCCTGATGGGAGGTCACGACATGTCAATGATACCATTCAAAAAATTCCTATTCGGCAAATTTTGTCGGACAACTCGGCAAAATTATCATCGTTCGGAGAAATTTGGATTCTCTTCTGCAAAATTGGCATCATTCGGCGACGTTTGGAGTTCCATTTAGTAAATTAATGATTTCCGCCGCAGCGAGCAAGCTACGCTTAAGGTGAGCAATATTTTTGTGATTAGCAAAATTTCTAATGACTTCTACCTCAGCTTATACAACATTGGAAAAATTCCTTTAACATTCTGAATTCAACCAAAAGTAAGGATGAACCTTAACTTTTGTTTAATAGGTGAAGATCCTGAGAATAAGTGATGAGCCGCCCCCTTTTGTTCTACCTTCTTGGAGAAGAGAACCATTAAAAAAAAAAAATCTGCGTTTGCTGACGCCAATGTTATCACTTCCTAGACACCTTTCCAAGGATATTGAAGCTCAAGTTCAAGCTAATTCAGTTGAAAAAATATTTGAAGCGACGCGCGACGATAACGGCAAAATTATTCACAAAAATATTGCTTGCTTTAAGCGGGGTTGTCTCGTTAAAAGCGTGTTATGCTTCCATAGACTTAACATTGTATCAACCAAATCCTCGCTAAATCCGAGTTTTCTTTAAATCAGGACTCGTTTTAAGCGAGTTCGATTGTATTATAGCCAGAAGTTTAAGCTAAAAATAAATCTGATTTTTTTTCCATCTTTCAACTGCAAGTTTTCAGTGAAACCGCAGCCATTTGCAAACACTATTCCATGTACAGTTAGTTACCAGAATGGACAAGAACAGCTGCCACAGCCACCAAACGATGAAGAAATATTTATCTACTTTTTATTCCCATGAGTGCTTTTTCGCTCGTTTATTATTATTTTGCAGAACAGGTGTGGAGTTCGGTTACAGTTAAATTGCTTTTTTTCTCTCGTTCTCTCTTTGTTGAGAGCATATTTTTCGACCATCTGCTCGGTTCGTGTTTTGTGTTAAAAAAGCTGATTACGACACTTCTAGAGTAAAGTTCACACCTCTCAACCCTTCCATGATAAGACGTATCTTGCTGTTCAATATTTTGATTAATAAAACAATCTTTCCATTGACCAAAAAGTTATCGAAAAAATTAAAAGAAATTTTTTTTAAACAAAATCCAGCTCTCTAAGCATGGCATTAGTTTGAATTTCGACATCTTGAATTCAAACTATGCTTTTCGCCATCACGAATTGCAATAGGACCCTACTCGTTGGGTTTCTTGTTTCTACAAATCGCTACCATAATTGCAAAAGACGTAATTTGAATTCAAGACGTCAAAACTCAAATGAATACCAGGGGCGGAATGTTGTGTGCTGGATG
The DNA here is from genome assembly GCF_026930045.1 of Uloborus diversus. Lineage (NCBI taxonomy): Eukaryota > Metazoa > Arthropoda > Arachnida > Araneae > Uloboridae > Uloborus > Uloborus diversus. The sequence goes on along the minus strand of NC_072739.1, from coordinate 128,151,613 downwards.
CTGTTTTTGTTTGAATCGGATTGTGTAAAGTCGAGAAGGTCGGGTAATGTATAAGGTCGACTCTCTGGGAGAGATAGACGCTACCGTCCAGGAGGAGCACCCGCGAGCGGAGGCCCATGGACCTCAAAAGTTTGAAAATGACCCTGTCCCGAAACGCCAACTTCAATCAAGTTAGGAAAATTAGTAACTCGTGAAAGAGAGAAAGAAAAAAAAACACCCTTAACTACACTTGGTTGAACTTATTCATCCTCATATGTATAATAGTCAACATCACCAATCGAGTAACGCTCTTACGTCACCAACAGTGAAACTCGAGATAAAATGAATTATTTATGTCCGTTAATTCCTACCTTAGTGCGAAACCATATGGTTTGAAATGATTAGCGTGAGAGCATTATGTTATTGTTGCAGCACCTAAAATTCGGTTATTTCGTTTTAAATACGTAGTACCCCCTGAAAACTAATGGGTACGTCCATTTCCGACTGTAAACCGGATCTCATCGGTGGACTGTATGAATAAATTCCTATTCCTCATTTAAGCCATAACAACGGATTTTTTTTTCAAAAAGTATCCTTTATATTTATTGACCAGTGTTATGAGAGCGGGAGTCCTAACCTTCGTATGCAGTAAACAAACGTTTTTACGCTTTCCTGAAAAGTAGTGAAATTGTGATTTACGTTAGTCTGGCTTTGACGTACAGATATTTATTGGAACACAGCAATTTTGAAGGCCAAACTCTCTGATAAAAAGGCAATATGCCCCCGTGATACCATGACGGGTTATTTTCTAGCGATTAAATAAAGCTTAAAGAGCATTTGCACGAATCTACAGTGAAAACTGGCACAAATATTACAAGAAAACCTTCTAAGGAGTCGTTTACAAATGCCTTGAGGGGGTTGCGTTAAATTTTGACAATTTGTGACAAGTGGCGCAAACTGCGCCTTTGAAATCTTTAGGGGGTGTTTTAAGGGGTCTTTTTTTCTTTGGAAAAAGGGGAGGGCTCTCTTTCTGGTGAGCGTTCCGTAGCATTTGAGGGATGTGTGCCATACCTTTCGGGAGAATGGGGCACCCCTGACTTACATCCATACATTGAAAAGTCTGAAATTCCGTCAAACCGGTCCGTCAAAGAAAAAAAAATCTGGGAGTTTAATTGCACCTTTAAATTAAGCTTTAAGAGAACAATAAACCAGGGGAATTTTTTTAAAATAATGTATATTTTGCGTGGAATGTGACCAAATCCTTATGGTTCTACTTTGAAAATGATTGTCAGTTACAGGTGGAATTGCCTCAAGAACTGCAGGGGTGCCCCCCTAAGGACAAGGGTGCAACCACCCTCAATATCGTGAAAATCCCCCAAGAGCAAGAGCCCCCCCCCAAAAAAAACTAAATACATACCCCTCAAAACAATCCCCTCTAAAAATTTCAATGGCGCAGTCTGTGTCATGACGCTCTCCCCTAGGTGGGCACCCCTGAGAACTGCTCAACTTGAAGCTATTTTTATGCAATGCCTTTTAAAGATTTTGTTGAGCAATCAAACTAGAAACTAGCCACTTTAAGCCGTACGGCAAGCAAACGCTGAACGTGCGAATTCAATTTGTTGAAAACAATTTCCTGTTTCGAACAGTCCAACAAACGCTCTCACACCAATCATGAGACTCATGTATGAAACTTATTCGATCTTTGGAAGAGAGCCATATATTTAATGACATGGAATACTTCAATTGCCCCCTGGAAAAGGGCCAAAATTAAGTTCTATTTATCATCGAAGCTTAAAATAAAGAATATCTGAAGTGGAAAAATTAAATGGGCATATCATTGCATCGGCGAGCGATTCTGAAAATATTTTGTAATGCATTATGCATACAACAAATGGAGATCAAAAATGAATGGAGGGAATCAATATGAATCGTCTGAGAAATAATAAGATCGTATTTCACTGCAGCGTTTAGAAGAATTTTAAAGTCGTTTCTTTTTTGATACAAGAAAGTAGATAACAGTGGAGAAGGGGGGGACCCTACTCAAAGTTGAAAAGTCAACTGAAACTAAATTCCATACCTTTGACAAAGTATTTATAGATTTTTTTTTATTTGTTATTGTGATTCTTCATTTTTTAACCCACGAAACCTCTTGCATTAACAATTTTTATATTACTACTTTACTACTTAAAAATTGCTTTTTTTTTTAAATACTCCCGACCTCGAGGGCCACATCTCATATTAAAATAATTCTCATCGGCCAGAGCTCAGGAAAAAATTTAAATATTTTTGATTGTTTTCCAGATGACACGGAAAAACACGAAAACGAAAAGAAAGTCCCAACTACTAAGCATTGCTAGTCGCAAAAGTAGAATAAAGAGGAACATTTTAAAATCTTTTAAAAATCCTTGTTTTTTTGTTCCAAAGAAAATGGCAATAAATAAAATTTTAAAATCAATGAGCTTTCTACAATTCTTTGCAAACAATGAAATTGTTAAAATACTTTGAAGAATTTTATTTAAACAACTAGAATTATAATATTTTTTAGTTTAGTTTAATGTTATAATTCTAGCTCTAAATAAGTTGAAAGCTCAAAACAAATTTCATCCTACGAAGAAATTCTTTTTTTCGATTGGTACCAATATTTTAATTGTAAGAGTAAGTTATCAATCCTAAAATTTCGAAAACATGCTAATCCGTTTTTAATTAATATCTCCAGAGAAATATTTTATCAAATGCGTTTCTGAAAACGTAATTAAATTACATTGGTAGATTCTTCTTAACCATTGTTTTCTACTCTAGGAACTTTTATTAAAAAATATTAAATTTTATCTTCCAAAAAAACATTTCACGATTTAATTACGTTATTTTCATTACGATTCCAGCAAAAATCAATGCGAAAAGCAAAGCTATTTACTTTTACTTTCCGTGAAACAAAATAAAAAAATCGCCTGTGGAGGCAGTGGAGGACAAAACGTTAAAATAAATAAATAAATAAAATAAAAATAAATAAAAAAAAATCGGTAAAAATACTGCTCTACAAAATTAAGAATACAAGAATTTACAATTGTTCAAATAGTAGTTAAATAAATGTATTTAACTATGATCAAAGTTAAACGAAAATGTTACACATTTTGAAAGATTAATAATCGTATATTTTGGACAGAAGCCAGCACAGAGAAGAATTCATCATTTTCATCCGTTTACATCGACGTTTGAGGGCTCTTTTTTTCCTGAGACAACAATTAATCATTATTCTGGCATCAATAAATGACGCGGAGCTTTGTAATTCAAATAACGTACATTCATGGCGGGAACTATAATGTAACATTATTATCATTACATTTTCCACTTTCTCTTTATTATATGGATCTAGTTTCTAGTACGATACTAAGAACCTCAAAAATAGCATATACTCCAGTCGCGTCTGACAATGAGAGTTTAGTTTTAATGCAACGTGCAACTAATCATGAATTACCAGTAAAGGAACTCCAAAGCATGATTTAGAGTTACATAATATTGTTGAAAAATTAGCATTTGGTACAATGTCAGTAAAAACCTTTTTGCGAATTTTATTAATTACATCTGTTTTCCAAGAACCAATTTCTGAATATTTGGCTACAAATTTGTGATATTGTCATTAATCGAGCTTTTCGATTTGTAGCATAGAACGAAACAAGGGTCCAAGGAGGACCTTAGGTTGGGCATTACTGATCTACCACATCACAGAAGTTCATTATACGAGATGTAACAACTAATAGTTCTATAGCATCTTGAGTTCAAAAGTTAGTGTGGCCAGAGTATTATAAGAAAACTCAAAATGCTCATATCGTCGCCCCAGAGCAACAGTAAGACATCTAATCCCAGAAATAACAGTAAGATATCTTACTGTTGACTGAGGCGACGATATGGGAAAAACAAGAAAAAGAAAAAAAAAAACAAATTCAGTTATCTCATTACTACTTGTTTCACTTATAAAAGCTTAACCTCTGGCCTCTGGCGAAGTTAAAGTATCTTAATTAATTCGTGGTTTAAGCAAATTAATGATTGTTTTGTCAAAAAACGTACCCTAAAAGTGATCCCATTGCCACTAAAAGAAGCATATTCTAGAAAAATTGCGACAAACCACAAGACAGTTTTTGACACCAGCAAAGGCTGCTTTAGCCCTGGCTAATGGGCGGTAATTTACTGAATATACTAGCAAAGGGTTAAGACATACCAAGTGAATTTTTGGCTTTTAATGAAGAAATTTGTTTGTAGTCTAGCACATAACGTAATGACCCATGACAGTATTTCTGAATTTATAGATTTAGTTTAGCTATTTAATTTACTTTTCTAACTCTTAATACTCAAACTGTCAAAAATATCCATATACATTTAATTTGTAGAAGAAATAATAAATTTCATTCCAAGCTTTTAATACAGAATAATTAATATTTTCTCTTGTTGAAGATATTAAAAATATATAATAATATTTTTGTCCCAAAACAAGTCATCTCTAAGTTTTAATTGTTTTTTTTTAAATGAAACAAGAAGTGTTAATTCCACAGATGAAATGGAATTTTAGGTAACCGACAATATTCTACGGTAAAAAAGTTTTATCAGCCCTGCATGTCAAATGAATATGGAATAATTTAGTTTTTTGTTTCTCTTGTAGTTGCTGTAAAATTAGTAAAATCAGTATCCTGTAAAATTAGTTTTGATGGAGATGACTGGTTCATGCAATAGAATCGATTGCAACTCATGATCGATTCGAATGTACTTTGTACTCATCGATTCAAAATGTAAACTGAATCAAAACGAAAATGCCACGATATAAAATTGCAAATTGAATAGATAAAAATGGTAAATAAAAATAGGAAAGAAGAATTTTTATACAATACGTTTACATGCTAAAGCAAAATATATTCAGAACTCTAATCAACAATCTACATTCAACAATCTACAAGTAAAATTTTGTTTTTACTTTTAAGCGTTGCAAAAGAATAAAAACAAATTATAATAAATAAGAAGAAATCAAATTTATTTTTCAATAATCATTTGCCTCAAAGATGAAATTGTTTGCAACTACTTTTTTGCGTGATAAACAGAGTGCTTTAACTATTTAATTCCTTAAAAGAATCGAACCATGCAGTCATTCTACCAACTTCGATTTAGTGATTCAGTGGTAAGATATTCGAGAAAAATCTTTTCGTCCCTTCACATAACTGTTTTTCTATTATTTAGAGCACAAAAATTAAAAGTGTATTCGGAATGTTTACAAAGTTTCTGATTTTTATTGCAAGTATTTTGTTTTTGGCGTTATTGCCGATGATGCACTATAGCGCTTGAAATATGCCAAAATTGAAAAATTGGACACAAGTCCACGCTTTCCGTGAGACTAAATTTAATCACTTAAATAGCCCTCCAAAGTCATTTTTTATAAACTCTTATTGCATAGGCTTGCCATACGTCCCGGTTTGACCGGGACAATCCCGGTTTTCAGACAAAATCCCGGTGTCCCGGCCGCGATAGTTTTTGATTACAACTGCCAAAAAGTTCTAAAAATAATTTCTGTGAAGGATTATTTAGGATAATTACTTCATCATTTCTAACATTAACTTGGGAAATTAATACCGGATTAGCTCGTGAGGATTTTTACAAGAATAAAACCAAAAAAGATTTTTCAAAAAAGTCCTAGCGAATGAAAAGTACGTGTAAATATTGCTCAAATTTTTATTCCCCATTCAAAGTTTTTCTTCTTACTGAAGCAACTTCTAAACATTAACATAAATAAAATGTTAAAATTTATCTACTTGTGTCATTTGTTATTGCCCCGAGTTTAGGCTTATGATTAGTAAACAACCATTTAGTCATAGCATTAAGAATTATTTACCATCTAAAAAAACAACCAGGGATGTGTATCTTTTTGAATACTCACGTCGCTGGGGGGGGGGGGGGGAATCCGGTGTCCGGTTGAACGTTTCAGAAATCTGGCAAGCCTATATATTACACTAACTCTATCGCCAGTGGGTGATCAGGCGGGCAAAGTTTTTAATTGTTGCCAAAAATGAAAATGAATAAAAGTAAGTATAAAAATAAGTATACTAACAAAATATTAACAAATCAAATTCAAGGCTGAACCTAAGAAAGCATAGATTTGCGGATTTTGGGCGTTTGAAACCTTTCAAACAGAGGTTTTCGAGGCTTCACCTGATTTAAGTCATTAGATTAAAAGCGTTTTTAAAAGTTTTTTTCACTACATACTGGTTTTCTAGTTCTTATCAGCCTCTGTGGAGACCGTTCAGCGCATTACCAAACTATCCTCTACAAAACCTTAAAAAGAAAAAAAATCTGATGGGGCAGATTGGTGAACCGGGAGTGATTAAACATTATTATGATGTCAAGTGCATATTGATGATCGAATGTGAAACACAGCTTGTGTCTCTAAACCCACGAGTAAATAGATTATTTCTCGATCCCGGCATGGCGGAAAAACGACTCTTCAAAGATAAATGGCTGAGAGAATTTGAAGTTTTAGTAATTGGTACATTGAAATGAAAGAGCTGTTATAAATTAATGATTTGAGAATAGTGTTTAAATGGTTTGAAGAAGGTTTTTATGATGTAGCAGGTACTTATGTGATATGCATTTTAAAAATATTCAGGATTTTTCTATCACTTTTTTTCATTTTCGGAACTCTAATTTTTCATGAAAACTCTCAGGTTAACAAGAATGACTATGACTCAAGGACTCCAAGTTGAATGAGAGTATCCACATATACACACTGAAATATAGCTAGAGTTTTTTTTCTCTATCGAGGCATGAAAATACTCCTTGACATTTTTAGAGGAGTAAAATTCATTGTAGAGGAACGAAATATACTGGAACAAAAATAAATGATCAATTCCACTATAAAACGTTTGATTTTTTTATATTTAAGATGTTCGACATGTTGTTTCTAAAACGAGCTGATGTGTGCATCACATGACTTCCTTTTACACCAATTTAATGTTATTTCCCTATTATTGCAATTTTAATGTGATTCTCTCTAACTCTCTACACATCACCAACAACCACATTAAAAATTTTTTTTAAAAATCGCCAAATTTGTCGCCAAGTTGACGACCAAAAGACTGGCGATATATCGCCAAGTGTCCGCCAAATTATAACACCACTTGATTTTGCATCAAAATTAACAATGAATTCCCCTCAAAAAGGTGCAAAAGACCCTTTTAAAAACACACGAATGCAACCAAAAAAGGAGGTGCTTAACTAGACCCCACTAGGAGTCTATGTACCAAGTTTCAACTTTCTAGGACATACAGTTCTTGAGTTATGCGACATACATACACACATACACACATACGCACTTACGCACATACATACGTACATACATACGTCACGAGAAAACTCGTTGTAATTAACTCGGGAAACTTCAAAATGGATATTTCGGGCATTTATACATTCTTAGGTACATATGTACGTGTGGTCGGGTCGAAAAAAATTCAACATTCATTTGAGGGTGAGCAAAATGGAAATTAAGGCCGATTTTTGAGTGAAAATTTTTTCGCGAATACAATTTCCTTTTTTTTCTTTTGCAGAAGCAAGTAAAAATAACAAAGCTTTCAAATGTAATATTTAAACAAATCCAATTCGTTTATTTTTCTTCCCCCATTTTCCACAAAATAACTGCTCTTACTAGTGACTGAAAACGCCACTAGAGTTTGCGACAATGAAACCGGTCTTCATCATTCGAACTACCTTGAAATTCAAAAAGTATGCCGTTATTCAAGTGTAATGTCGAAACATGTCAAATTAGCGATTAAAAAGTTTATTTTTAGCTTGATGTTATTAATTTATGTTCGCTTTTCGCAATTTGTCTTGTACATGAGCGTTTATACTTTGGCTTGCTTAACTAAATACTTATTTGCAAGCTTTTTTTTGCTAAAGAATTTATGTTTAACTATCATCTGCTTAAGAATTAGCTCATTTTGGTTTTTAAAAGTTAACAATCTAGATGAATTAATTGGAATTAAAAAAACAGAGTTAATGCTAAAGAAACTGAGCTTTTTTTTTTTTTGAAATTGAACGAAATTTCAGATAATTTGTCAAAATAGAATGAATGTTCCATGATACTTGGCTATGCGTTGATATATTTTCTTTTACACACCATTAAAGTCAGTGCAAATATTTTGAAAAATAAAAATTAAGTGCCATTTTTGAGGTTTATTTCTCCCATTGCATATTTAGTCTAAGAACTTTCATTTTCCAATGTTTATTAAAATAATGAATTTATTTTAAAACATTATTTTTCTTCTCAGTGAAGTTTTTTGAGCATTTAAGTTTTCTTTCACACATTGATTTGTTTTAATTTTCTACTTTTTAAACTTTTTCAGGAAAATAAACTTAAAATGCGTTTTGAGTTAAAAAAAAGGACGAGATTAGAAGTTATTTATAAGAATGAGGAGGCATATATTTAGAATCCAATGGCGAATATAGAATAAAAAGATTTTTTTTTTTAAATATTGCAGGACGTATGTAAAATTTTTTTAAAAAATAGTGCTGTTATACTGAGTGATAAAAACGACGGACAGCATTAAGATATAAAAAAAGAAATGAATTATGAGCCTATTTTCCCCCAGTTCTCATCTATGATAAAACGCAGTAATTGACGAGTAACGGCTAAAGGTATAAATACACATACCAAATGTTTTTAAACAGTACTCAAACCACATGTAAATGGTTACAATATTGTTGGGGCCGCCTTGTCTATTTGTCAGAGAACTCTGACTGCGGATGAGGAGGTCCCGAGTTTGAATCCAGTCTCGGGCAAAGGATGTCTTTTCTCTGGCAGCACATCCAAACTGCCAGCCTGGCTGGCACAAGACAACGACAACAATATTGATAAATTAATAATACAGTGAAAACCTGTGTATAACGATACGGTCTATAACAATAAACCTATCTATAAAGATATTTACCTTGTCCCAGAAAAATGTCAGCATGAATAATCGAACTATATATAACGATAACCTGTCTATAACAATATTTTTTAGGGCACAATAGTATCGTTGTAGACAGGTTTTACTGTATTACTAAAAATAGTACTATCATATAATGCTTGTTATATAAATGATCGTCTATTACTGCCAGTGCCGCTAAGCGCCTTAATGTTTATTGACAATAATTTACGTCGCAAGTTATTAAAAATAAAAAATAAAAATCAAAAAATAAACTCCCAAAAGTCTGACTCTTTCGTGTCAGACACTTAAAGCAAAGATTCAAGAAACATCAAACACAAACAATCATTCATTATTTTTAGAAGTATCATTAAAAAAAAAAAAGCAATTCTGTTTTTCCTCCTGACTTTGAGTTTTGTTTGGCATTTAAAACAACGAAATAATATCATACTCGAAAACATTCTCTGAAGTTCCAATCATAAGTACCAAATAAATAAATGTGTATTGGAAAATAAATTAATAAATAAATTGCAGAGAAATTATAAAATATATAATGCGTGAGCAGTAACTTATGCTTTGTAGAAAAAGCATTTTGTTAAATGGGAAAAAAAAAGTTTTTATCTGCACCAATTACATTTTCAGCAGAAGAAGAAAGGAAATAAAAATTAGGGTCGGCAGCAGATGTCGATTAAGATTGCTGAATCTGTATCGAAGACAACGTGTTAAAGACAGAAAAGAATTACTTATTAAATATGGAGAACAGGTTTTATCCAAGAGCGTGCGAAAGATAGGAGAGTGCCTCAGGCAAAAAAGGAATAGCTTTCAAAACGATGCATGCATGAATTTGTTCCATGAAATAGACAGGGGGAAATTTATTAAAAGAGCTAGGTGTCTATAGGAGACCTTTGTTTCAACGAACACCTATATTAGAGATGCAGACGTTTTAAAAGTAAAATGTTGAAAAAATATCGATGTTTTGAACATTCAAAGCATACAATGTTTTGAATGTTTGTTGATTTGAATGTTTGAAATATCGAATTCATCATCATCAATCATTTAAAAATATCAAAGTTAGAAAAATATCGATGTTTTGAACGTCTGAAACATTAATATTTCAAAACATCAAAGTTGACGAAACATCAATGATTTGAATGTTTGAAGCATCGATACTTTAAAACATATAAGTTGAAAAAATACCAATGTTTTGAATGTTTGAAACATCGATATTACAAAACATCCAAGTTAAAAAAATATCGATGTTTTGAACGTTAGAAACATTGAAATTTTAAAAAAAAAACCCATCAAAGTTGACAAAACATCGATGCTGTGAATGTTTGTTAGTTTGAATGTTTGAAACATCGATATTTCATTACGTCAGAATTGAAAAATATCGATGTTTCGAACGTATAAAACAATTCATTGCAAAACATCGAAGTTGACAAAACATCGATGCTTTGAATGTTTGAAAGATTGTTAGTTCAAGATATTTCGAAACATCAAAGTTGAAAAATATCGATGTTTTGGACTTTCGAAACATCGATATCATGAAACATTGATGCTTTGAATGTTTGTTGATTTCATTATTCGACATATCTATGTTTCAAAACATCAAAGTTGAAAAAATATCGATGCTTTGAGCAATTGAAACATTATGTGAAATACACCGCCAGCTCAGTCATTTCCAGCCGAGGACTGCAGTTTCGTGCTTATTAGCACTCAACAGCCCAGCATATGAAAGTGACTGAACTGGAGATGGAAAACCTCTTAAGGAAGCCAAGAGGTGCGAAACAAACTGCTAGCTAATATAGAATTAGCAGACCGGACGAGAATGGGCGGTAATTTACTGAATATATAATCTGAAACATTGTTAGTTCAAAGCATCAAAGTTGACAAAACATCAATGTTTTGAACGTTCGCAACATATATGTTGCAAACATCATAGTAGAAAAAACATCGATGCTTTGAATGGTTGTTGATTTGAACATTTGAAATTAGAGGTGCGAGATCGATGGCAAAACATCGATGTTTCGAAACATCGATGTTAGAAATTAAAACATCGATGGTATTGATACATCGACCAAAAAACATCGAAGTTTTCAAACATCGATGTTTTAAAACATCGATCTTTTTATCAATATATAACATGCATTTTTGAATATACTACACTAATTTAAGCAATACAAAAGAATACGTAGTACCCGACGAATATATTGAAAATACTGAACCTCAAATCATAAATATAATTTAATAGGAATAATTTCGCAACATCTTGGTATTATAGCAGGACAAAAAGTGATAATAAGACATGCAACGACTAATACAAACTAGTTATAGTAATAAGGAAATATTTTCAAACTGAATGAAACTAAACGTATATCTACATCAAAAAAAGAATAAAAGAAAACCTGTATCATAGCACTTACCGGCAGTTGAATGATGAGAAAGAGTTGTGCAAATTATATTAAAAGAGCAAAATTAATTCTAACAACTATTATTAAGAGCAAGAAATATGTGTTGTACTGTTAGTAGTGCTACATAATTAAATACAATTTGTAAGTAATAGAAAGACGACTTGTTGGGGGAAGTCGATAAAAAGTAACGCCCAATATTAGTGTTGACAGTTGAAAGAGAAAGAAGTTTGTTTACTTTTGTCCCCCAGAAACGCATTTCTCTTTTCGTTGACTATATCTATCCCACCAGCCAGAGAAAAATTTCTTTCCGGTGGAATATAAGTTGCCATCACTATCAATTACTCTAAAGCAACTTTTACCAGTTCTCAATTTTTTAAATTTTAATTTTCACCGTAGTAATGTATAAGATTCTCCTTTATAGTTTAAGACCTGGAGCCTTGAAATAGACTGCAAGTTTTGGCACCAGACTTCCTATGCCGAGTTCTTCCAACAGCTTTGATCACTTCCTCACACTACACAGAAAAATTGATCCTATAAAATGCGCGCGAGCAAAAAAAAAAAAAAAAATGCAATTCCACAAGTAAATTTAATTATCTAGCGAGAAAATTGGAGTAAATTTTATGATGGTTTTTACAGAGGCGTACCTAGCATGGGTGACTAATTTGTGGTGTCAACCCCCCCCCCCCCCCCCCCGTCCTACAAACGAAAAAAAAAGAAAAAAAACATGAAATTTATGCAATTTTCAGAAACAACATTTTTGTTATAGCGAAATTTTCAGTGGGTTAAAGTTCAAAAAACAAATAAAAATGGGGGATTGGGGATTTACCCCCTAGAAATTTTTCGAAATTGTAGTCTTAAAATGCATTTTAGCTTCATATTTTTCGGAAACTTGCAATTCCACTTTGGGTGTCAGCCCCAGACGGGCGACACCCGGGGCAGACTGCCCCCCCCCCCCCCCCCCCCCGTAGTGACGCTACTGGTTTTCAATTAAAATGCAAAAACATCGACATCGAAACCTAAACATCGATGTTCCAAAAACATCGAAAGTGAAACATCGATGTTCCAAAAGCATCGAAAGTAAAACATCGATGTTTCCAAAACATCGACATTGATGTCGCACCCCTAGTTTGAAACATTTACATTACAAAACATCAAAGTTGACAAAACATCGATTCTTTAAATGCTGATTTTAATGTTTGAAACATCGATATTTCAAAACATCAAAATTGAAAAATATCAATGTTTTGAACGCTCAAAGCATTGATATTACAAAATATCTAAGTTGACAAAACTTCGATGCTGTGAATGTTTGTTACTTTGAATGTTTAAAACATTGATATTTCAAAACATCAAAGTTGAAAAATATCGATGTGTTGAACATTCAAAACATCCATATTACAAAACATTACAGTTGACAAAACATCAATGTTTTGAATTATTAAAACATCGATATTTCTAAACATCAAAGTTGTAAAATATCGATGTTTGAACGTTTAAAACATCGATATTGCAAAACATTAAAAGTTGACGAAATATCAATATTTTGAATCTATGTTGATTAAAAATGTTCCAGATATAAACATAGATATTTCAAAACACCGATGTTTAAAATAAAAGCTTCGATAATATTGAGACATCGACCAAGAAAAAAAACCGATGTTTTTAGAAATACCCCCTTTTTTTCTTACGAGAAGTTACGGTTAATGTGTCATAATGACACCGACTAAATCTTAAAGACGTGTCTAAAATTTTGAAGGCCTGCTCAGAAAATGTTTGAACGGGGCACTCTTAATCTGTACTTTATGCCGCCAGACGGTGTTTTAGATTTTCAGTATAAAATGTTCATGTGTCCGACGTTTCGACTTTTTTTTTTTTTTAAATTAAACAAAATATTTTAATGAGCCATACAATGTACAAGGAAGTTTGATTTTTATTTCAGACAGCGAAAAATGTTTTTAAATTAGAGATTTATTTTTCAAATTTATTATCAAATATTTTAGATGATATTTTAAGATAATAGGAGATGTGTTTGGTATTTCAAATTACATTTTCCAACGTCATTAGATGGTATGGATTTGATGTCACAGTTTGACACATAGAAAGGTTTTTTTTTTTTTGGAATTTAAATAGTGTGTCTAAAACGAAGTGTTTTAGTTAAAAATAAAAAATAATGTAAATTGTATGTTTAGATTTAGCAAATTCTTACATTCTTTGTGTTATATTTAAAGACAACAGAAAAGTGCTGTTTAAAGTTAAACAAACTATTCGCAACTCCAGAGCTCGAATACGCTACCTTGCGGTGATTAACAATACTAAAGAAAGGGTAAAACATTCCATTCCACGTGTTTTCTTTAAGTTAAATTACAGGCTTCAGACAGTTAGTGATGTAATGTAATTTCAGAGGAATAGAAAAGAAAGCTTCCCACAAACACGATGAAAAATTAGTGTCATTCATAAGCGTCAAAGCAAGTTATCAGTTACGGCATTTGTTTGTTTTACCTTTTTCATCTGCCATTAGACAGCGGTTGCAGCGCCCCCTACAGTTTAATGGAGTTGCGAGTACCAAAACAACTTAAGATCAATCTTTGACTATCCAATCGTTTCAGTTTATTTTACTGTTCGTAGAAATATGCTCGGAATGCGTAAAAATTTTATCAGGTAAAATAAGAGAGGAATTACAACGAATTATGATCACAATGAAGTTGAAATTAAAGCTGGATTTATTTGTCTCTATGTCAGGAGTAGTCTTTAAACAACAAATCATCACTTTAATGTGTTAAGTTAGAGAAAGGATATCGTAAACGTATACGGACAAAAATTTACATGTATATAATGCTTTTCTAACTTAAGCTTAATTTTTTCTCTGTGAAACTTAAAATGGAAGACAATTAATTCTAATTTTTCATGTCGTAAAAATGTATCACGTAAAGACGCGAAAATCAGTAATCTTAAATCTAAGGCATTACTTTTCTAAATTCGTGGTTGAAAAATGAAAAATATTTTAAACGGAGTTTATTATTTTTCCAAATTTTTCCAAAAAAGAAAAAAAGTTCAGTTGTTTTCCTTAAAGTTTTCATAAAGAGAACGATTAAGAAAAGTACGTAAGATCACGTAGTATTCGCAACTCCAGAGTTCAAATACGCAATCTTGCGGTGATTAACAATACTAAAAAAAAAAGGTAAAACATTCCATTCTACGTGTTTTCTTTGGGGTAAATTACACGCTTCAGACAGTTTATGGTGTAATGTAATTTCAGAAGAATAGAAAAGAAAGCTTCCCACAAACACGATGAAAAATTACTGTCATTCACTAAGCGTCAAAGCAAGTTATAAGTTACGGCATGTGTTTGTTTTACCTTTTCCATCCGCCATTAGGCAGTGGCTGCAGCGCCCCCTATAGTTTATTGTAGTTGCAAATATAATTATGAACATGCATTTTAAAGCTGTTTTACAAACAATATGTAATTTTACTTACTCATTTTTCATCAAAATTCAATATATTTTAAAGCTTAAAAATATCGAGTTTTTTTTTATGAGTTTTAGGTTTCACTTATTTCGTGTGAATTAAGTACTACAACTGTAAATAAATATCAATAATTATTATTTATCAATTTATTTTTTACTTTATTTGTAATTTAGGTTCAGTTAATGAAACTTCAACATACTTGAAAAGGTTGTCGGTTGTCTGAAATTTGAAATAAAAATGAACTTCAACTTTTTTGGCAAATTATCCTTACATAAAAGCAGTGAAAACTCACTTATAAGCGACACCGCTTTGAAGACGCATCAGATATAACGTCAATAAATTGCTAGCCCTAGAAAATCAGTATTCAGAATAATGTTAAACCTCCTTGCTTTTAATAGTCAGTTTAAAGGCAACCTCAAGTTAGAAGTTTTACATGATTTATCTTTCATTTTATAGTTTTTCATGTACCTAAATGGAAAGAAAACCATAATTTGTCTACAATTATTATCCTTTTTTCTACTACAAACAGCTGTAACGAGGAACAATTATAGTACATGTTCTAAATCTTAACAAATTTAAACCTGTATACATGATGGTTCCGTATGATATGCGTGCATGTGAACAGGCCCATCATTTAGGGGGATCAGGAGGGGGCAGTTGACGCCCCCTGACCCCTTTGAGAGATAAATGTATTTACATTTTACATATAAGTGGGCGTGGGTTTTGTTGTTTTTCAGCATGATTTTCATCGAGTACATCGTTGGCAACATGCTGAACTAACGAATGTGAAAATTGGCACTTTTCAAGAGGGCCAAATCACTGAATACATATTTTTTTCCCACTTGACACGGTGACACGTTTAGTAATTTTCAATGTTTTAATTTTTGTAGATAACTTTAAGAGTAAAAAAATCTATCTTTTGAAGTAGTTATGACCAGTAGTCATTTTTGAGTACTACGGCAAACATCGAATTGGAAAAACGAAATTGTTCACATTCGTTAGCTTAGCATAGTGCCGACGATATAATCCTTTACCCCCCCCCCCGGAAAAAGTCAAAATGACGAGCCTGCATGTGAAATCGTGGACCCCATTCGGCAAACTAAGTGTAGAAATAACGAACTACGTGAAAAATAACGAAAGAAATCAGAGAAATTGATTTTTAACAACTTGTAATTAAAAAAAAAATTTACAATGAAAATAGATGGTAGGAAATGTATTGGTGCATTAGATTTGAAATAGTAAGGAAGCAAATGTTTTTCTCATTTTTAACGTGAAGCACTCTCGAACACTCTCTTTATGCGAAGCAGTTTTGTTGTACAAAAGTCATAGAGTTAGGTATTTTTATTGTTCTACTACATGCAATTTCATTTGCAGACTAAATTCAACCGCTTTTATAAGGTCATAAATTCTGAAGGCCTTCCGATGTCGTTTCAACCGAGGTCGACTGTGGTAGAAAAATTGTTTGCATGCAACTGCGTATTGAACGTATGTATGAGGCATCTCAATTATTTATGCGAAAAATAATTATAACAAATGTTAATGTAGAAGTCGATTCAAAAAAAAAAAAAAAAAATGTCAGCAGATTTGTAAAAAAGCTACTTATTTTAGACAGTAAAGATTTAAATAATCTATGTTTAAAAGGGAATGACATCGTTAAAAAAACATACCGCAACGCGCATGTACACACACAAACGCAAAAATAATAAACAGAAAAAATAAACGTAAAATACAAAAAGGTACTTAAATATAAAAGACTAAAAAAGTAGAGCAGTAGTCAGAAACGTGTTCATGTGTTTCTTAGAAACAAAACTTAATTAAAGTCTTCAGAAAAATATTTTGAATTTTCGTCATAAAGTGTAAAATAACTTCTGGGGGCATGCGCGTCTTTTTTCTAACAATAAAAATGAGCACGGTTCGTTTTTTCTAACAGGGTTGCCTAGTCGGAGGGGAAATGAGTGACTCAGGCTGCGACACCGAGAATTTTGGAGCCTTCGACTCCTACTCCTTTACCCCGAAATCAGTCGGACCCCGACTTTACAGCCCCATGTATTCTAAAACATCGATTTTGAAGGCAGAACATGTAAAGTTTGCTTCTTGGCAGAACCCCCATCACATTCCTCCTGCGGGATATTCGAAGGAAAAGCCACGGGGGCTTGAGAAAATAAAATAGCAAGATCAACCTGTAGAATACCCGATCGGCACTAGAACTGATCTTTCTGTTGGGTAGGTAGGGTAGTACAGTTGTTCAAACAAAGGAGGGGGGGGGGGATAAAAAACAGAAAAAAAAGAAAGAAAAAAAGAGAGAAAGCCAAATGACGTTGCAGAGTGAGTGATGCAGACAAGATACTGCAGCAACATTTGATCTGAATAAATGCATTTCCAAAAATAGCGGGGAGGGGAGGGTGACCAAGAAATGGAGTATAAAACTTAAAATAATTAAAGAAAAGTTATAATGATGTTTTTTTTTTTTACATGAGCGTGATTTGATTGATTGAAATAGTATTTTTTTTTCAGATTTTTAACGGATGTGATAATCATAATGCATTAGTTACAAGGTTCTGTAATTATGAATGCCCTTATATAATGAGAAGGAAAAGGAAAAAAGTTTTTTTTTCTGTCTATTTCTTTTAATGCTCACGATTTTACTTTTTCTGTTGATAATGTTGCTTAAAGTTAAATATTTACTTGCGCAGTAGGTCTATATTTAGTTTTGACAATATTACATTGCTTTTTGATAAAGAATAACTCAAAAAAGAGAGAGAGATAACATAAAAATACTTAAAGAAACGTTTTGCTTCAAGTAATTTCATAAATCGTAAAATTTATTCATAAGTTCCTATGCAAAAAATATTTTCAACTGATTAGAACAAAAAAAAAAAAAAAAGAAGAAGAAGAAGAAGAAGTAAGAGGAAGAGGAAGCAAAAAAAAAAAAAAAGAGAAAAATTAAGGCAGGCTTTAAAACTTTTTCTTTCCGATGCCTAAAAAAATTTCTCTTAATCGTTAAAATTAAAATCCAGTTTATAAAACAATCTTATTACCTTATAGCTTGGTTTACAAATTTCATTTTAAAGCAAATGTTCAATTTAAAACATCAAAAACACACAATTTTAAATTTGTTTAACATTCCTTACCTACGTATGAACTTCAAAAACAGCCAACTCCGAGACGGGTGATTAGTTCCGAAAACCACATGGCCAGCAGAAACATGCCAAGAAAAATGTTAAATGTCTTTCACACAATTCGCCAACAAAATTTTTTAGTCCACAATCCAGCAAGAAGAGAACAATTCTGTGCTCCAATTTGTATTCATAGTAACGCGTAAAAATAAATGTAACGAATTAGAAAAACAATTGTTTCCGCACTTTTAAACAACGTGTCGGACACAAAAATATCGCCGGCGATCTCCGCTACATAACGACTGCGGGAGAAAAAAAAGAATAAAAAAACACGTCCTTGAGGCGCCTTTCTTTCGAACAAATAACTTGCTTTTCAGAAAACGCAGGTAAAAATTCTTTCCCCACGCATATTCGAATCTATCTCCGTTCTGCCGGCAGTTTAAGTGAATTTCATATCGTTTCTGTTCGAGGGTTGCTGCAATTTTATTGAAAGCGCCAATTATCGCCAAATGACAAGCGCATTCTCCTGTTTTATCCCTATTCACGGCTTCGGAAAAATCCCTAAATCGATTTTTTGTTTTCATATTCTTTTAAAAGGGGGCGTTTAGCGAAACTGCTCCAACTCAGGTAATGCGGGGTTAACGCTCGCGCGGTGTTTTTATTGTTCTATAAGCAGACGATGGGAGCTTGGAGAGAAAAATATAATAGAGCTAATCACGGATAATGCCGTGGCTATGTTTACAGTGTCAGGATGAAAGTAGTTAAGTGAGAGACAGATTAAAAAGTAATTAATGTTAGCTAACATTTACTAGCTGATGCAAAGTTTCATTAAGAGAATGGACTTGATAAATGAATTTTAAAGTTACAGCGACATTTTATAAATAGTTTGCATGATTTTCCGCATTCTTTTTGGGAATAATTAATCAACTTTCTTTTCTTTTCAAAATGCGATTATTTTACTTTACACCAATGTTACTAATTTTTCTAAAAATTAAAAGAGTTGCTTTTGGAAACAAAGTATTGGTTTATACACATACGATGTGTTGATAATTCTCATTTCAATGAATACCGGGGAACATTGTGAAAAATGCGTTAAATTGGAAGTTTCTTAAGGATGAAAACTTGTATCGGAACTAAACTTCTGAACTTTTAAGGTTTTTTTGATATTATTATTCAATTAGGCTGATTAAAATTAGATGTTAAGAGAGTAATGTTAAGTTAGCATGAAAGTTTTTTCAAACAACCTATGTCAAGTGAAAATGTTTTCTTTTTTTCCCTTTAAAAAACCTTTTTGATCTTTATTTTTCTTTGTAAGGTAAAAAACTTAAGTATCTTGCTACGATACCAAGGTAGTTAACAACAAAAACTGTTACTTTCATTTTTCAATCAGAAAAGTGGAAACTAAAGCACAACAATTACTCGAAGTAAATGTTGAAAAATTAAACTAAAAAATATCTGTTGTTCTGAAATTATTTTGTAATAATTGTTTCGGATTTACTGCATCATAGACACTGCCGCCCGCGTTCAAGACTTTTTATTCTAGAGTGGGGGCAAGGGGTGGGGGAAGGCAAAGTTACCCAACTAGAAAATTAAAGCGGCATTTCTGAAAACTAATCTTCAAATTAATTATTTATCTGAACTGGTTGTCGTTTATTAATTTTAACAATTCATATTTATTTCATTTTGCATTTTACTGGCTCCATAATATCCAATCTACATTTAAAAAAAAACTAAAATTTTTGACCTTCAATGGTGAAATTTTAATAACCTTTGAACTACCGAATTTCTTTATTCTAAATAAAATTTTAAATTATTGCCACTACAATCTTGAAATTCAACTTCCTGATTTCTACAATAATAATGCTGCTTAACCAAATATTGGTTTGGGCAAAACTGTCGATATTTAATTCTAGTAAATGTTATAAAACTGTGAGTCATCATTTTCTTTTTGCTTAAAAATAATATTATTTACTGCATATGGTTTACCTTTGTTTATCAATATTCATGATTTATGCCGTTTTTTTTTCTGTCTTACATATTTTACGTTTCACAATTTTTCCTAAAAATCTTATTAAGCACATTATCAAAAAAAAAAAAAAAAAAAAAAAAAAAAACTGCAAAGTCATTGACATATTCAATAAACTGCAGCATTATTCGTTTTCAAATAAAATGTTCATTTAAGGATTTTTTTTTTTTTTTTCAAAATTTGAATATTTGGTAGATTTGACATTTATATTGCAACATTCTGTATCGCGATTTCGTAAAGAAATATATTACTTAATAAGGCTTTCATTTTATGCTAAAGCTGCTCAGGGTAAAAGGTATTAATACCTTCTTCCGCTCTCATTAAAATGTATTATTTTATAAGAGATTAGTGGAACCCGCACGGCTTTGCCCGTAATAGAAAAATTCCTGTATATTTACAAATAATGTATGGTGAATTTTCTCGCCAATTGGCTTGTACCCATGTTAAGGTTCCACGTTATGATAATTTCGTATTTCGACAATTGGTTTGTGCCCATGTTACGGTTCCACGTTGTGATAATTTCGTAATTTTCTCGTCTATCTTAGGGTAATTTTGTTCTTAAAATTGGAATAGAAAAAGAACCACATCGAATTTTCGAAAAATCGCTTCGAGGTGCACACCCTTATGCTACAAACTAACTTTGTGCTAAATTTCATGAAAATTGGTCGAACGGTCTAGGCGCTATGCACGTCACAGAGATCCTGACAGACAGACAGAGATCCGGACAGAGAGAGACATCCTGACAGACAGAGAGAGTTTCAGCTTTATTATTAGTAAAGATTATTATTTAGCCTTTTGTGGGAATTTGTTTTATACGGGTAGAGTTCTTGAAATTATAAGTATAAAAATTAAAAAAAAGAAAATAGCATATCAATATGTTTTAGCTATACAAGTCCCGTTTTTTCCAATACCTCTACAAAGTAAAAAGAATTTTTTTCAGTCCCACATTTGCACCCTTAATTCTACGTTTGCAACCAATCTGCATCTAAACGTCAGTGTTATAAATGTAAGTGATAATGATTTTAAGTATTTACTTCAGGAATGACAACAAATGAATATAAAAGGCATTTTGTTCCATAAATAATTGGTGAAATATAAAAGTTTTAATATACCATGTTTTTAAAATGAAACTAAAAAGTATAAAATGATTTCTATGAACTTAATGTGCTTGTGCATTTAAAGCCCGACACAATTTCAAAAATTTTTGAAGATTGCTTCGAAAAATTGTGATTCTGAGTTTTTAATAGATGTCAAAATATTTGTAAGCTTTAAAAGGAAAACTATCGGATGCACACAACAGATGATGCTTTTCATAATTTAACTAACAATTTTATCGCTATGCAAAATAGTATAAACTAAGTTGTAAGTTTTCCCGCTGATAGCTATATTTTACACTTATAGTTATATAGTACATGCAAACCATGTTTTTCCTTTTGGAAAAAAATACTACTAATAATTTTGATTCGACTCGCCGCAGGCGATTAGAAAAAATCATCATTCTCTACGCTAAAGCGAAAGAAAAAAGTCATATTTTTCACAACTACAGCCCTTCTTTAACCATCATTTTGAACGTGTCAAACTAGGCTACAAATACTAGCCAGAAAGTCAAGCGATAAGCCCCCACCCCCTCTCATCGATTCCATAACTACTCCACTAGTCGACTTAAATTTTGAGCCGTTCTGAAGAAATGTAGTAGGTGTAGGGTTATCATCCCTTGAGAAAAAGTTTCGCTGAACACAACGCACGTATAGGCTATCAAATCTGAAGTTTTATAATCGACGTACTTTATTTGAAAGTATTTATGCGGTCCACGCTGCTACGTCGTAAAAAATGCAGTTGAGATATCCGCAATATGTCTACAAGTAGTCTGAAGATTTAAAAGATAAATAAGCAACTTGCTCAATGTATTTTCCCGGGTTTGGCATTTTTAGGCGTATATATTTGCACTACATTTTCAGAATTTTAAACCTTAGGCTTTGAATTTAATATATAGTAGAACTTCGCTTATCCGGCCTTCTTTTATCTGGATCTTCGTATCAGGGGCATGCACAAGGGGGGGGGGGAGTAGGGTCACTTGTTGGCCTGGACACGAGCCGGAAGGGGCCTAACATTTTTTAAACTAGGCGTGAAATATAGGGGTAAATAATATGGAGGGGGGCGGAAACGTTTTTTTGTGACGGACTCCAAAATTTCTGTGCACGTCCTTGTCCGTATTATCCGGAACAAATTCGTAGCCTTCTTTAAAAATCTTACGTAATCGTAAATAATTTTGAATTAGATGGACCGGGCTTTATTCAAACGACACACATTTAAACTAGAAGACAGTGAACCAATCCTTTGTTGAGAAATTGTGCGAAAAATGCATTGTTTTTTTTTTTTAAACTGTTCCATGTAAATTTGTTACGAAACATGCTTTTTCGTAATGAATGGCAAGTCTGTTTATTTACAGATTTGCTTTCCTATTATCCATAATTTCCGGATTATCGGATTACCATTGGTCTCGGTTACTCCGGACAAACGAAGCTGCAGGGGAAGAGTGAGTACAGTCAAATACGAAAATTCAATTACATTTTTTATTATTAAAAATTACAGATGTTAAATTACTTCAAATGGCATAATATTTGTCACTGTACGAAGTATTAATAAAGTAGATGTAGGAAAAAAACTACGAATTCGCACTCTAACGATAAAAGAAAATAAATACATAAATAAAAACGAAATGCAAATTTGTCTCACTCCCCCCCCCTTAATTGGGAAGAGTTAGACTCATATTTTTTGAATTAGAGAACTTATAAAGAATCAAAAATTTACCTGGAAAAACATGAAATATTGTTGTCGTTCGGTTTTGGTGTGAGCTAACGTCGTGTTTAACACACAGTAGTGACACCTACCGCATATCTGTTTGGGACTGAGATAGAATGATTTAGTGATTCTTGATTAGTAAATTGACATAAAGTGTCATCTTGTGATGTAGCATTAGATAAGGATGGAATGCTATCACTGTAGCCTTTGTATGTTATTAGTACAGCATCTTCTTTGCTATCTGTTTCAGAAAATCTCCGAAATAGCTTATCTGATTTCCTTTCTTCTAGGCATGTTGAATGTTTGAAATGTGGAAAAATATCATAACATTTAGCATATTGCAATGAAACAATAAAAAATAATGTAAGTTGAATAAGTACGAAATGGAAATATTTATGTGATATTATACAGATATGAAGTCATAATTCACTTCAAGCTTCCTTATTTTGTTGATGTCAGGGCTTTAAAACTTATTTAATTATTATTTGCATAAACAAGATATTTGTAATTAACTTTAATTGAATGTATAATTTCTCCACTTTTAAAATAAAAGTGCTATGGGAACAGTGGACGACGATTTAATGGTGTTTCACTCTTCTGTCTCGCTGTTTCCTCAATGCAAAATATAAACTCGATAGTTGCCATTCTCCGACAAAGAAAATTAACAACATTATTATGCTGCTAAAATGAACTTAAGTAGGCTAATGCAGGATTAATAGCACCAGTCGGTAACGTTTATCTAACAGTTTAGAAACAGTGCAACAAACAATGGGGATATTTTACTTTGATGGGTTCAAACTATGATGACATAGCTATTTTTCCTACATTATACTTGAAAGTAACCTTTTTCTATAATAATGTAAACAGTATGTCGGTCTGACTTTTCAAACCTTTTACCACGCTGGAAATATACAAACAGAAAATAAATTACTGTTGTCTTACTATTCTCCCTGTCTCACTGTACCCACTTATCCCCTACTTTTACAACGTGGGGTCTGTGCAAAATAACTGGAACAGTGAAACCTGTGTATAACGACTGTTTATAACGATAACCTGTCTATAACAATATTTTTTTTTTTTTTTTTGGCCCCAGCAAAATGTTAGCATGAGTAATCGAACTGTTTATAACGAAAACCTATCCATTATGATTTTTTTTTTTTTTTTGCTCCCAACAGAATTGTTGTAGTCAGGTTTTACTGTAGAAGATAACCAGTTCTGATCGAGACATGAAGCAGCCAAACTACTTTATTAGCAGGGACGCCCTGATTTCCTTTTTTTTTTTTGGGAGGGCGAAAATTCTCAATTTGCCGAATGGGCTCCAAATTTTGCCGAATAGAACTCCAAATTCCGCCGAATGATGATAATTTTGCCAAATAAAACTCCAAATTCCGCCGAATGGCGGTGAAAAATTTTGCCGATCAGAACTCCAAATTTTGCCGAATGGGATAAAATGCTGCCGAATCGATGATATTTTTACGGAATAGAAGTTCAAATTTTGCGAAATGATGATAATTTTGCCGAACGAAACTCCAAATTCGACGAATGATGTTAATTTTACCGAATAGTTAGAACTTCAAATTCTGCTGAATCGGGATAAATTTGCCGAATTGTTAGACAAAAATTTGCCAAATTAGGAAATTTTTGAAAGGTCACATGGACCTCACGTGATCTCCTATCTGGGCGTCCAAGATAATTAAAGAATTTTTGCTTCATGAATTCGAGTTAAGGAAACATATGCTGTGCTAAGGGGAAGATTCGGCGAATCAAATCACTGCAAAAAGATGGTTTCTAATTTTAATTAATATGATAGTTAGGATTCTCATCGACTAATCATAATAAAATGTTATTATCACCATAGTATCGAGGAACTGGATGAAAGACTGCTTAAGATGGTAGATCAAGATGGTCTGTAACTTTGAATGCGCTTGGTTTCTAATGTTGGCAATGCATAACTAAAGAAATAAAGTAGATAATTTACTGAAAAAATGATGACACTGGTACAATAAAGTTTTTAAAAAGTCACCAAATGAACAATTTTTTTTCATTCAAATCTTTTTGAATTTTTACTATTAGTTCACATTCTCCCTCTATATAATTGTATATCTTGTTAAAAGTTTTCAACGTTAATAAAATACTTTTTATTCATCCGCTCAAGTTCAAATAAGGAAATGTGGGGGAAAGTGAAATCGTTAATATTACTTTTTTCAGAATGAACAAATTGGAAATTTGTGCTGAAAATTGCGGTACATAAAGAAGGAACAATGTATTTTACAATAAAATTTGCATTGAAACATTATTATTTTTATTTTTGGCAATAAGTTTGTACCGCTAAAAAAGGTGGAAAATTTACACTTTTTTTTTTCATTCGCCAAAGTGAAAAATAAGATATTTTTTAAATCAAATATTTTCTATTCGATTATTAAACATATTTTTGTCAAATAAATGAGTAAATAAAAGAAAGAATGAAAAAATGAAAAGAAAATGAAACAAAAAACGAATAAAGAAATAGATAAATAAGTGAAAATGTGAGAAGAAATAAATAAGTGAATAAAATAGTAAATGAATACGAAAATAAGCGAATGAATGAATAAATAAGGAAATTATTAAATGAAAGAACGTAAATGAAGTGATTAGTAAACGAATACGTTAATTTTTTGCAAAAAGGATTAAATAAGTAAATAAAATAGACTCTCATTTTGCCCTGCATGAGTTTTTAAACCCTCCCCGAAATTATTTTCTGATTACGGCCCTGGCTTTGATTTTCCGAGGTAATTTTTACTTGACTGGAATGGAATACATGTGTTACTACAAGGTTAAAATGTCACTAGATAGCTAAAACCAGAGTAAATATTTCATCCTTTCAATTTGACCCGCATTACCCAACATTTTTTTTAAAACTTGCAGTGAACGACACTTTATAAAGTTTTTTAAATCTTAATTCATAATTTTGGTTTTGTATGGGAGAATTTTTTTTTCTTATTTATGATATTAAGCAGGATATAAATTTAGGAATAAATGTTGTCAGTGGCGAAGCGAGTAGATTAGAGTGGTTCAAAAATACATGTAAAACAAAAAAGTTTTTTCTTGATAACAGGACACCCCTCAATATTTTTAGACTTGTGGATAGTAATAGGACTGGAAGAATTTCAGCTTCCTATTTCAACTGAAAGAGGGTGCTCAACTCCTTCCCCCAAACTTCATTAGTATGGGGAGGGGGGTTAAAAAAATTCATTGAACTGAAAAACAATGCTCTATATTATAATATACACTAGTAATATGCATATATATGCATATACATTGCAATAAAATAATTATTTACAAAAAAAAAAAAAAACAGTTAGGGAATTTAAATGTTTATAATTTTGTGGCATTTTCTATGCTACGCTAATGTTAAATTAAGAGGTCATTGAGCACCCTCTTAAAATTTGAGTAAGAAAATAAAACTTTTACAGCATAATGCTACTAGTGAGTTTTAAAGAATAGGGGATGTCCTGGACTCTAGCAGAAAAAAAGTTTTTTTGAACCACCCTAGGGTAGATACGCTTTCTATTTTACCACTTACGTAATATTGTGATTATGTCATTTGAATATACATATTTGTTTATTTTAATTGTTCCTAAGAAGAAACTAAAAAAAAAAGAAACCTTTCTGACCTAAGTTGACTTTATTTATTATTAATTTATTTATTTATCATTATTTTTGTTATTAATATTTTTTTTGAGCAATCAATAATTGCTTATTAAGCTCATTTGACCGAGGTTGATGTTGCTCTAATTTTTCAGATTACTATGACACCGAGAGTAAGTTTTGCTCGATGCTTTAATACAGTTGACTCTCGTTTTACGCGGATTTATTTTACGCGGTTTCGATTATACACTGTTTAAGATTTGACACCTTTATTTTACTTTACGCGGATGAGTTTCGGTTTTACGCGGATGCGGCAGTGCAAACAGATTGCTCTCTTTCAAAATCCAAACTTCTAAAGATTGCAGATTACAAGTAATAAACTGCATTTTGGCGTGCTAATAACCGAACTTGAGCTCCTGGTATGCGATTGGTTCCAGAGCTCTTTTCGGATGTAAAGTTATTAAACTCACACATTTCAGAACTCACTGGAAGAAGAGCTATTAGGAGTGACAAAGGAGGCCAAAACCAATGACATACATTCAAAGACGTTCACACTGAAAATTTTGAGCTATTCCTAGACAATAGAAATGATCTCTCTGATTTGTTAGTGAAAGAAGATTCTATCGTGGAAATGACGTAAGTGCTCATGGTTGTGTTAATGCTCCGCAAAGAATTACAGAGAAAAATTCTTAATGACAGCCAAAAGACTATCATATCCAGCCCTTCTTTATAAACAGAACACGAAATGAGTTTATGTTTTCTTTATGCATATTGTGCATAAAAATCCATGTAAGTACGCATTAAACTTATTATACAATTAGTCATCACTAGAATGAAGTATTTTTTTTTATCTACGGATCCTAACCCCTATTTTAACTCTACTATAAGTTCTCAATTTACGCAGTTTCGATTTACGCGGCATTTCCGTCGAACATAACCCCCGCGTAAAACGAAGGTCTACTGTATTTATTAAGAGAACAAATTTTCGTCTCCACGATTACGAATCGTTTGCGTCCATTCAAGTCTTAACTTTAGCAAATTTTACTTTTAAAACGGGAGGAGATGTAAAATTACGTTTTTTCAGGAAAAACAGCAACATAGATAAACTTAAAAAGCAAAACTTCATCTAAATACGAAAAAATCCTAGATTACTAATCCCTATGATTTATGATTGATAAGAAATAAAAATGTCAGAGGTAAAAATGCACTGTAAATTTAAACTTCAAGGTGCGTATAAGGGTGCAAATTTCCCCCATAACAACTACATCTTTATAACCACATCCTAATGACTATTTCTTTTTTTGTGAATATGCCTTGTATTGCGTAATCTAGCCAATCACCAGCCCTAATATGATGGGTGCGAATTTCTTCTCCATTTCCTTTCCAGTCTAGTTCTAGAGGCAAGAAACTGAACGAGGAGGGTACGATCACAATTCGTGATTGCGAAAAACATAATTTGAATTCAAGACATCAAAATTCAAATAAATGTTTTTTATAGTTATTTTTTTATTTATTTATTTTTTTTTGTAATGTGTTTCTCCTTTGCTTGGTAAAAATTTGTTATTGTTGAAAAAGGGATCGTAAGTACTAGTTATGCTACGAGAATTTGATTAATTGTGTATTTTGCAATATTTGTTACAATATGCGTATTAGATGTTGAGCAAAAAGAGGGAGCATCAAAATGTGCAAAAGGAGTTCTCAATCCTCCCACACAACGTTTACAACGATCGACTGTCAATTAATAGTATCAATTCATGACGTAACTCCCGGAGTAGAGACTTAACATTACGGCTTCCCAATGTGACGTCATCATGGGACCGAGAATTAAATGGCTGAATGGCCGACATGACAGTCGGATGAGTTGGGAGTTACTTTTATTGACATTGTATAGTCGAGAGCGGAAGGAAGATTTTTCCCCGCGGGAGAGAATCGCGCGAGCGGAGAGGGAAAACGTGGGGAAATACTGGGAAACGAGGGGAATCTGCGGAATATCACCGACTCCCGTTATGCCCCGCCCTTTCGGAGCACGCCATTCCGAGAGGCTTTTCTCCATTCTTTTGAGGATGTTGGAATCTTACGAACTTTTTGACAGTGAAATTATTGCAAAGAACAGCTCTTGGAATTTTAAGGAGTGAAAGCATTTAAAAATGTTCTTTCTATAGGAAGTTCTTAACTTTTTGCTGATGCTTCTAATCGACAAATGATTGTAAATAAATGTCGTCTGCAGAAACTTTTAGCACTTATTTTCGTAATGTTTTTTTGGTGATAAAATGTTCTTTGCACTCTCTGTAATGTTAAACTTCATCTTCTTTTATTTTTTTCTCATCGAGCAATGAAGATCGTTTATCTCGCTTTTGACGTTCCGATCTTTTTTCACTATAAAGAGACAGCTTGTACCAGCTTATAATACATTGTGAAAAACATCGTTTGGGAGTTAAAAGCAATTCTATTAAAATAGAAAGGGAGTTGCTCTATTGTTGCATTTGTTATTTTAATTATTTATTTATTTATTTATTTATTTTTTTGTTTATTACTACGTAGCTGATAAATCTGTTTGCATCTTATTGTTGGTTCGCTTTTAAAACTTGTTTATTTCGCTTTTGACGTTCCTATCTTTTTCTACTATACAGACTTTTTGTTGTGCCAGTCTATCATGATACAGTGTGAAAAAAAGTATCGTCTGAGAGTTAAAAGCGATTTTTTTAATTTAAAAGAAAGAAAGTTGCTCTACTATTGCATTTGTTATCCTCAACTCCAATAAACTACAGGGAGCGCTGCAGCCACTGTCTAATGGCGGATGAAAAAGGTAAAACAAACACACGCAGTAACTTTTATAACTTACTTTGACGCTTAGTGAATGACTACTTTTTCATCGTGTTTGTGGGAAGCTTTCTTTTCTATTCTTCTGAAATTACATTACATCATAAACTGTCTGAAGCCTGTGATTTACCCCAAAGAAAACGCGTTTGATGGAATGTTTTACCGTTTTCTTTAGTATGTTAATCACCGCAAGGTAGCGTATTCGAGCTTTGGAGTTGCGAATTACATTTAATTATTTGTTTCTTAATTTGTTTATTTGCAGACGATAAATATTTTCGCATCTGGTTGTTAATTTTCTTTTAGAGTTAAAGTTGCACACATTTCATACTTCATAGATAACTTCTTCCTGATTGTTGCTTTAAGTGTTATGCATGAATTTGAAAATATTGCTGTTCATCCGTGTCATTGTTGTATGACATTTAGTATTACAAAAAAATCAGGAAAGGAGACTGAAACTTATGCAAAGTTATGACTTTTAGAAACACAGAGTAATCAGTTATAGATCGAAAAAATCCGAAGGGAAAAAAAAATATTAAAAAGTAAATAAAAAGAAAAAATAATAAAAAAGTAAGTAAGTGAATAAATAAATAATTAAAATGGAATAATAAAAATGAAAAAAAAAGGAAAAAGAAGAACGACCTGACTGCAATAATTAGGTCTCGGAAACTTTAGAATTTGTTAAAAACATGCACATTTTTGAAAATTTTAATTTTTCCCCCAAAGTGTTTACTTTTGAACTACTTTGCCAATCATATTAGATATCAACAAAATATTACGTATTTGTTGAAATTACGAACTTAAAAAAGAAATCTAATGTTCATCATACATAACTTCTTTACGTCCGCTAACTTATGTAATTTAACAAATAAAATTTCATATAACAAATAAATGCTTTCACTGTAAAAACGATTCAGAAACGTTCCTGGAATATAATGGGCAGCTGATGTGCCCAATTTCTGTCAGTAACATATCTTGTAAAGACCAGGAACGTTTTCCGCTAAAACTCGGTAACCTTACTGAAAAATATTCACAACTCTCCCCGTTTAAAATCAGTTGTGGCTCTTGAATCTTAGACTAAACTTAGGTGGGTATATTATAACAGTTTGCCACCTTACTGCGTTTCGAAGAAAGCTCAAAAGCAGTATTTCAAACATGGCCAAAGCTAAGAAAGAATTGCAATTCTTGCTAAGCTACGTAGTCTATAGACTGCTAAGAAAGAATTGAAAATTCTTGCTAAGCTACGTAGTCCATAGACTGATTTTCGCCCTTTGGACGCTTTAGCAGTCTGGACGGGCCACAATCAAACTGAAGCGGCACACTTTATAAATACGGTCAGTTAATCTTTAAACTGGGAGCTAAACATATTATTTACAACAGTCAGAAGTCTGCATTCGTGCGGCGTGTAGCGATTCAAGAAACTTTTTGATAAGGAAACTTGATTTTTCAAAGAAACTATATAAATCCCGAAACATTACACGGAAGTACTCAGTAACGTTTCGGAATTTTTTTACAGTGTTGTTGGGAACAGGTTTTTAAATAAAAAATAAATTACTCTCAAATGATGCGTTACTATCTAGATATAATTTTTATGCTGTTTGAATGGAAAAATTATTCTTATTTTTTTTTCAGTATCCTTTGTGTAAATAATGATAATAATAGTGATGGCGATGATGATTTAGCAAAATTAGTAAAAATGATAATTAATGATGATGATAATAATAATAATAATATTAATGATGATAATTAATGATTATGATAATAATAGTAATAATGATAATTAATGATGATGACGGTGATGATGATGATGATAATAACAAGGATAATAATAACACCGAAAGAAACCTTTGGTGAAACAAATGACTTTTCAAAGGAATTAGTTTACGTTAAATTTTGCTTAATTTTTTTTTCCTTTTTTTTTATACTCATAAGAGATTGTCTTTTAAAAAGACGATGCCTAATAATATGTGTTTCATAGCATGTCTTCCAAGAAAAGAAATGACGAAAGTAAGCAAAATCTATAACAAATAAAATAAAGCTGAATTTCTAAGAAGAACCAAGAGCGGATCCACGTGGTGTGCCAAGGCGATACTGATCTTCAGACCTCTAAAAGCGACCAAAGATGGCAATTAAAAAAAAAAAAAAGTTTTTAAAATTTTAATTTCAAGAAAAGTCTGGGAGGAAGGTCCAAATCCTTTTTTTTTTTTTTTGTGTGTGCTCTAATATTACATTTATGACGCCCCTTCCGTTTTGTGTGCAGAAGCTGGTTCTACTATTGTCAGGAATAGAACAACAATAAGACAGCTACGACCAGAAATATTTTTAACGCTCTTATTAGCATATTTTACGCATTGAAAAATCGAAAATACGCCCCAAAAATTTAGTCAAGCGTATTTTCATGCTTTGCTTTTTAATTTAAAATGGCATTTAGGAAAAGGGGTGATGGAAAATCAATTGTAATTAAAAAAATATCACATCTGAATGATTTTGTTAAAAATTCAAAATGTCAAACGTTCTTAATGTTAATAAATCAAACACTTCTCAGCCATCTTCTATTTCACCTTAGAAAGTGGTAATTCTCTTCTGGAATGGATCACTACTATGATTATTACTGTTTTCGTGTGTTTCCATCTTCCAAAATAAATTTCTCTCCTCCGAAAAATGTCAAGAAGGATTTTCACAATTTGGGAGGGGGAAAAACCCCTCTAGTAATACCTTCAATTCAATGGAGGTAGCTATAACTAGCACTAGAAAAAATTTAAATAAAAAATAAATTTCTCTCAAATAATAAGTCACTTAGCTAGACTAGCATTTCTATGCCGTTTGCTTCAGGTATTATTAATTATTACGTTTTTTACAGTATCGTCTGCGCAAATAAGCAAATAAATAAATAAAAAATTGATTACTAAAGAGTAAAATAAACCTTTCGTTAAAAACTTGTAATTCAAAGGACTCGTCAAATAAATTAGTTTAAATTAAAGTTGTTAGTAATTATGTTGAAAATTAGTTTTAAACAATTAATTTACTAAGTTTATAAAAATGATTATTATTATTTTGTTCATTTATATGGATGATATCCTATGCGAGGCCGCAACTCGTAGCCTCTGATCCAAAGGATCACGCATCCAAGCAGCAGCGCAGAAAAGCTACGTTTACACGAAGATGCCAAACAATCGTTTGCTCGTTCAGAGAGGATCTATGGCAGGAGAGTGCAGCCGATCCGCCTCGGAAAGGGCCTCTGCTCCTCCGAATCCGGTTCCGACAACAGGCGGTTGCCTCATAACAGATGGTCGAGAGAGCAGCACCCCTCCCCCTCGGGACGAATGGATCGATCTCCTCCGGGCAGGTTACCAGCTCACTTCAAATAGCGCTCTTACAAGAGGGAATCACAAATTCGCGATGTTCCGAGCTCTCTTGATTTTTTAAAGATTTAAGAATTAGGGGCGGGTGACTTGGCGCCGGCAAGGGGCGTTTGCCTCTTCCCAAAACATTTTGAGAAACAAAA
This sequence comes from Uloborus diversus, assembly GCF_026930045.1. Taxonomy (NCBI): domain Eukaryota; kingdom Metazoa; phylum Arthropoda; class Arachnida; order Araneae; family Uloboridae; genus Uloborus; species Uloborus diversus. The sequence continues at coordinate 128,118,926 of NC_072739.1, read as the reverse complement.
CAAAAACAAAAAAAAAATGTTTAGCGCAAATAGAATGTTTGAAATTTTTACTCAGAGTCACATGCTCTCTGAGACTCACTGAAGTAAGAGCTCCCTGAAGTTAAATTTTTGGAAGGGCGGAAATGCTCAATTGCCGAATGGAACTCCAAAATTTGCCGAATGGTAAATAGAAATTGGTCGTTAAAAATGGTTAAATAGAATTTAGGTGGTTAAATGGTTAAATAATTAAATGGTTAAATAGAATTTAGTCAAAAAAAAAAAAAAAAATGCTTAACGCAACTAGAATGTTTGAAATTTTTACTCAGAGTCATATGCCTCTCTGAGACTCACTGAAGCAGGAGCGCATCGAAGTTAAATTTTTGGAAGGGCGGCAATTCTCAATTGCTGAATGGAGCTCCAATATTTGCCGAATAGTTAAATAGGGAAATGCACAGCTAATGACAAAGGACATTTGGGCATTCAAAAATTGCAATGCTGCAAATATGTCCCCAAACTTGCCGAACATGGACATTTTTGGGAGGTCACAGCGACCTCCCATCGGAACACCCATGCAATTAGATTCACATGCGCAGAGAGACGTTTTTAACGCCTCAAAAGGGACGCCCCCTCCCCGAACTGAAAATTTTGATTGGGAGGAAATTCGTAATTTGCTAAATGAAATTCCGAATTTTGGCGAATGATAAAAAAGCATGCATACCTCTAATAAGAGGATACATTGGACATCATTACAAAATAAAAAGAAAGAAATTGCAATGCTATCTCTAAACTTGCCGAATCGTCAGACAAAATTCACCATTCTTTAAGAGGCCACAGTGACTTCCCATCGGAGTGCCCCTGCGCTTCCACAAACATGTGCCACCCATTGAAAGGAGGAGATTTCTGAGGAAATGTGCCTCAGAAGTTTAGTAAAACGTATTTTCAGGCTTTCTATTTTTGATTAAAACCTAACATCGTGGAAAATGAAAAAAAAAAAAAAATAATAATAATAATAATAAATAAATAAATAAATAAATAAATAAATAAAAGAGGGGGGGGGGAGAATGGGAAATTCTAAAAACTTTATATTTGAGTGTTATATATTTTTGTGACGCAAGTGTCAAGCGTTCTAAATGTTGAAAATAAGAATGTTGAATAAGATATACGCATCTGTTCTTTCTCAGATATTTTCCACTCCATCCTTGTAGAAAGTCTAAATCTATTTTATATTGTTTTATTTTATTTATGAAATGTATCCCTATTACGTTCTTTACGGTTTCCATATTTTTCACTGCTCTAAAAAACGCCAGGGATTATTTTCACACTTGGAAAAAAAAATCCTAACTGCACATGTTACGTGTTTGTTCAAATATCTTTCTCACTTTGTAAGAACTTTGCCTGCTCACTTCTCTTCAAACAACGCATTTATAAGAGGAAACCCACTGCCAATTCGCGTTGTTCCGTGCTCACCAGACTCTCCTGGTTTTTCAAGATTTAGAATTAGAGGCGTGTTGTATAGTGGGTCTCAAGTGTTTTGTCAACCCCTAGTTTTGTGACACTATAATAAAAAGTAATCGGTGCAAAATTTGAACTCGATCGGTCAATAATAACACGTGCCCCTAGGACGTTGAACTTTAACACTTTTGATAATTTTCCCACAAATCTTCGAGTTTTTACTTCAGACTCCGTACATCGTTTCTCCTATGTTTACAAAATATTTTTACAGCGAGGTAGCACTAAAATTAATCTTTTTAACTACTTCATATCGTCTAAAGATTTTACATTGAATAAGAATGAAATAGTGCTTTAGAAACTTGACCTTAATTGTACGCTTTTCTCAATGTATCTCAATCGTGTGCATTTTTTTCCCGATAGTCTTGGACTGTCTGTAAAATACTAAATTGCTTTTGTGACTCATATTTGGTAAATTGATTGTGAAATTCTTCGATTAATTGTGCTCCTCTTTCAGTTGTATCATTCACAACTTTCAGCGTTTTAACAATATCTCTTCCCTTTAAATAGCTTCCTTCATTTTGCCATGAATCAGGATCAAATAAGAAAACATCTTTTGGTGTTTGTAACTAATCAAACAGTTTTATTGACTTGTAATTGATTTTATAAAGAGGAAGAACTTTACTAAGAAAGTATTCCAAATCATCTACTGTTATCTGAAATTTTTTATACAGTCATCAGACACGTCTTCCTATTCAGCAAGCATTCTTTTGAAGTAGTCTCTTCCTATCTTCAAAGTTAATTCCTTCATTCAATACGGACAAAGCTACTAGTTCATCCCCTAAGTACCATAAGTGATTTATGAATTTTTCAATCACTGCTTCTGCTGCATGTTTGTCATCATTTTGTACGCTGCAAGTTTTTAGACCCTAGACTTTATATTAATTTAAAAGGCCTAGAATGGGTTGCTGCGAAAAACTATATCTTCATTCAACATTTAACTGTAAAACAGCATTTACGGGCATTCTCTTCATGTAAGGTCAATTTAAATTGTTTCCTAAATATATAAATTTTCAATTAATAAATTCCTTTTGCCACCCATCTGGCTCACAAATAAGCTCCAGGTTGCCGAAAACATATCCCTGTAGGAGGGAGGACTTCACCAAGCAATATTATTACACGTTATGAGAATTCTCTAATATTTCTTAATTTCGCTTTCTACGATCAATAATATGTCATCAAATTCTTCTTTTAGAATTTAAGTGGTATGTGTACTTTTTGAATTTTAAAGCGCTTAAATAATGGAATATCGAGTCTAGAACTAAGAAAGGCAAGAACTTCTTTAAAGACACTCTGCAGTACGATTTCAAGTGCATGATGATAGCAATACAAATGCAATACATCACCGTTCAGCTTTTGCTCTAAAAAATTACATGCACAATTTATACGGCCGGTATTGTAAGCCGCTGTATAAAACATTACAGCTTGAACAGTTAGCAATAAAGAGCAATCATCTAAGATATCATATACAACTGAAGAAATATCTCAGAAATTCTGAATAACTGTTCAACATTGGGACCTGAAGCTATCATGCTAAGCTTATCGGCGTTTTTTTTTTTTTTTTTCAGTTACATCTGGATGTAGCTTTGTATCCCAGGGAATAACTAAAAAATCTAAATTTAAATTCATGAAATCTGATTTTACCTCTCGAAGATTTTCTCTTGCTCTCTTAAGGGATGTACGATTGATCATAAGGTTATTTGGATTTAAATTTACTGCATCTACATAGGCTGTTAATAAATGAGCAGCATCTTTGTCCCTAATATGGCATTTGTCTAATATTGATGAAATTCGAGCAGATATCAATAGTTGTCAAGCTGTTTTGCGTTGTGTTAGACCAGATATAGAAAAAAGGTTCAACAGGTTAGAATAGATACCCATTTCGGTTTCTAAATCTTGTGAATAGCAAAGAGGAATTTGATGATAATAAAGGACTATGTACCGAAATAGAAGACAGTTTAAAGTATAGATTTTTACATTATTCCGATCTGGAATTTTTTCAAATTTATATTTTAGATATGGAAAATAAAGTTTATTTTTATGGTAGCGTAATCGAGGTTTTTTCAAAATTTGAATTATAAGAATGCATAAATATTTAAGTATATAACTAAAGAACAGCGAATTAAAATATAATTGTCATTACTTATATTTACAGCATGGAAACCTAGTGACCATTTTTGCCACACCTATTACATACACAGAACATTTTCTAAATCAACACCCCCAAAGCCTGGAGGAGGCAATTTGTTGTTGTCAAAAATCATTCATTAATGGCCTAGGCCATTCATTAATGACCCCTGTCTGCATCTTTGTGGAAAGAAATGTTCCCCTGCCTCTTGGTTTGAAACGAGCGCGAATAGCGGTATGCCTGTCCCAAAGCCATTGGTGTACATGTACCCTACGTAATATGTAAAATTTTACTGAATGAAAGTGAGAGAATGGTTAGTCTGGAAGTAGCAACATCTATTGAGGTTCAAAATTACTTTAAATATGAAACCTAGGAATATTTTTACATAAAAATGAGAAAATCCGCAATTTTCTCTTCGAAACTCAAAAAAGGGGGCCCTAGGGGCACGTGTTAATATTCATGGATTGAAAGACTGTGTCATTTCTGCGGAATGAAGAAACGAAAAAGTGGTCAACAATGAACGCTATCTACTGGAGTTTAGGGTTAATCGACGGGAATTACGGTTAAAATAGCAACTATCAAAATATCACCAAACAGGCAATGGCTTCGTTCAAATGTAGAAACAATTTTCACTCGTCATACCTTGACGAGCAATTTTGTAGTAAATAAATAAAAACATTGCAGAATGAACTAGCAAAAATTTGCAGCAATACGAGTTTTGAAGTTAAAACAAATCCCTTCATCAATGTATAAAGACGTGAGCACTGACTCTTTGTCGAAGCTCACTCATTTACGCATTGGAAAGAATTCTTTGCCAGTCCAAATAATTTGCTGAAAGTGTAAGTTTTAACTACGTTGTTTACTCCAGTTTTTCTTTCCTTTTTTTTAAACCGTACAAACTACAAAGGTTAATGTTCCTGCTACATAGCTTTTACTTTATTCAAGATATTTTTTAACTTAATATTGCTGTGCTTGAGATTTCTCTGCAACGTATCTTATATACTTTTTAAAAGTGCAACTGTTATTATATATAGATTAAAAAAAAAAAAAAACACAATACACTTCACAGTTTTACAGTAATTATTGTTTTTCTTTTCACCTTACATCCTTTGCTAGTGTTTACATGAATAGGCTTCATATCCACAACATGAATGCTCAAGAATAAAAATAAGTATTAAAAAGTCTCCTTAAATAAATATTAAAAACGTTATGATAGTCTAAAAATTCAAACGAACATGAAAAACGGTCTGATGAGGTAAATAAGCAATTCGTCATTTCTGAAAAAAAAAAAAAAAAAAAAAAAAAAAAAAAAAAAAAAAAAAAAACACATCCCCTTAAGCTTTTTGCATTGGAATATTGATACTGAAACCTCCACAGCAAACTTTTGAATGCAACAAACCAGACACTGAAGCGGGCAATTTAAAACTCTAGTGATCTACTTATTCAATAGATAACACTACTAAAATCAACTGTTTTTAATACATAGCTGAAGTGCCGCCATCTAGTAAATAACTAGATAACTGAAACGGTAGATTGACAGCTACAGTAATGACGTCTCATTGGATGTAAGTATGCATGCAATTCAAATTTTAGAATTTGTTAAAATTCAGAACCTTGTTCGGCAAAACTGAGCATTTCCACCCACCCAACAATTTACGCTCGAAGGGGGCCCCCCGACACTGTGCTCTAAAGCAAACACGTTTTAAATTTTTTAAATGCTAGAAACTGACCTTGCTTCTTTCATCACAAGTCTTTTTTTTAACTTTAAAAACGAATACACTACCTATGCGTCATTTTCCACCCATAGTTGCGAGAATGTGTTTTCGAAAGAACTACTTTACTGTCATTCTCGCGACTGTCTTTATGACGTCAGGAAAATATTTAACCCGTAAAAGTATTTATGCAGCTTCGGAGTTCTCATAAAAATATTTATCACAGCTGTTATGATACAGTCATACTTACCGTAAGAGTTCATTTCAGCATTATTTATTTGCCTAAAATTCAAATCTTTTTTAGAAACAATACCCAAACTCGTAACCCGCATCGCAACCGATTCCGAAACACTAGTTTATGCAACAAGTTTCGAAAAGAAGGTAGAATGCTTGTTTGTCAAAAAAAAAAAAAAAAGTTTTTTTTTGCAACTTCGAAAAACATTGTTCTGCCTTTAATAAGTCAGTCAACGCGTCAGTCTCATGATACCCAGTACTCGATTTACAGCCTGACGACCTTTGACGAAGCTCGCAAATCAAAGCAACAGAATGAACAATGGCGACCCGACAGCCGTCGAATAAGTATTTTGTATTCATAAACGATACTTACAAATGTCGCTGTTGCATTGTCATTTATGTTTTATGGTACAAATAAGTCTTTGTGGCAAAAGGAAATGCTTCAATGCTTCTGTCACAGACATTCGTTCAAAATAAAAAAATAAATTAGAATGTCAAGTCCGCGAAACAATGGAAGAAATAGCCTTATTATTGCTTTTTTGTTTCGTCCTTTTCCTGGTCATAAAGATCTGAATTAGTTTCTGGCAGCAGATTTTAATTGTTTACATTATGCTTATGAGGAATACAGGCAAAAAATGACAGATCCATTGCCCATTCCAGCTGATTGGTCGTTCCTCTTTTGAAGTACGTGTAATACCAAGCTTGTGCACCTGACATTGATTTTATTGCCTTCTTTACTTGCTGCATCCTAACATCACTTTTGGGGACAGGGATACCCCGATGGGAGGTCACGGGAGGTCAATGTGGTCTCCCAAAAATTTCTGACGATTCGACAAAATTATCATCATTCGACAAATTTTGGGGTTTTATTCGTCGAAACTATCAACATTCGGCAAAATCTGGAGTTCCATTCGGCCAAATAATCATTATTCGGCAAAGTTTGGAGTTCCATTCGGCAAAACTATCATCATTCGGCAAAATCTGGAGTTCCATTCAGCAAAACTATCATTATTCGGCAAAGTTTGGAGTTTCATTCGGCAAAATTATCATCATTCGACAAAATCTGGAGTTCCATTCGGTAAATTGAGAATTTCTGCCCTCGGAAAAATCTAGGTTCGGGGCATCCCTGCTTAGCGATGGTGAAAAAATTTACGGGGCCAGGCTTGAGGCAGAGAAGTTTCCGAGGTCTAATCCAGTCAACATTATAATTCAGGCTGTCATTTTTATAATTAATTCACATATGTATTATAAATTTTAAATACCTTAAAGAGTACACGCGAAGTATGTGCTCGTTTTTGGGTGCTGGGTATTGGAGACTTTCTCTCTTCTTCAATATTATGTCTGAGTTGTGGCAGTGAAGGTTGATTGCTCTACCCACCAATCCGTGGAAAATCTAGTTAAACTTCTGCCTCCCAGTCTTTCTAGTTATTGTAAGAACGGGATATAAAGGAGAAAAAGGGATAATTCAAGAATATTTATTGTACTGAAAATTTTTCTTTGAATAAACCAGAACATAATAAACAGACTCCGACTGCAATTACTGAACCTTCGACTCCAATCTAGTGCCAGGGCCTGGTGCCCCTCTTCCTAAGGGGCCCCAAGTTATTGAAAGAATTATGCATAGCATTATAACTATAGGAAAAATGCATGCTTTTTTGAAAATAATAGTTAAAAAATAATGACATGTTAATTCGAAAAAAAAACTCTCTTAAAGGAAAATTTTTATTCAATCTGCCAGTGGCGAGTTTACCATGTCACAATTAAGAGAGACCCCGAAGGAGATTCATTAATACCCATGATAAGTGATTTGCATAGTTCTGAGACAGACGAAGGGGCCCCCAAAAATGCATTCCGATGGGCCCCCAAACCTGTAAATTAACCATTGTATTCCGCTATAGAACCTTCAGGGGACCTCCAAATTACTGTGGGCAGGGCCTTACTTTTGGTTAGTCGGGCCTTACTCCGACTCCTTTTACCCAAAATGAGTCAGACTCCACGACTCGAACGTTTACTCTGCAGCCCTGGCAGAATTATGGGTTCGGAGGGAAAATAACCGACTCTGACTCTAGGAATTTTAAAGCTTTCGATTGCAAACTCCGACTCTTTTTCTTTAAAATCAGCCCGACTCCGTGTCTGCAGCCCTGATAAGAACTCCGAAGTCAACTACAGTTTTCTGTCTTACTATTTCTGTACCTCAGAGCCAGACTAACGTAAGTCCCATTATTGCTGCTTTGCAGGAGAGCGAAAAAAACTTTCGTTTGGTGCATTCCAAGGAAGGGACTTCCTCTCTTTTATGCTGGACAATAACTATAAAATATTTTTTAAAAACATAATTACGTTATAATAACTCAATGCGGATTAAGTTCCTACAAAAAAAAAAGCAGTAATAACCTGAAATTTGGATTTGCGTTAGCCTGGCTCTGAGGTACAAATTTGTTCTTTCCATTCAAACGGACAAATATTTAATTGCAGTAATAAAAGAAAGAGTGAAAGAGAGAAAAAAAAAACAGACACACAAATCAGTGCTACCCGGTAGGAAGAAAACAAAACAGGAAGGTGTTCCCTAACCTTTAACTGGAGCGAGAATCAGAAAACAGACGACAGACTTGTTGACACTTTTTCTTCTGACCTGAATCTCCTTCGCAAGGAGGGATAGACGAGAGGGTGTTCAGAAAAAAAAAAAAAAAAAAGAATCATCTCTAGAGGTCAGAAACCCTGGACTCAAGACGACCTTGGAATTTCTCATTGATTTCGACGTGGGCCGACAGGTGGCTTACACACGCTGTCGCCTCCGGTTGTAGTTCAGCTCATCATTTCTGAGATTTTTTTTTTCCTTTTTTTTTCTCCCCTAGTAGTTGGTCTGCTTGTTTGTTGGTTTTGGATTGTTTTATGCCTCGTAGTTTCACCGTGTACGAGCATGTGTATGTGATTTATAAAATAGGAGTTTCATTGCTCGAGATGAGGTTGTGTAACTTCGTGTTTCTTAATTTCTTTCTTTTTTTTAGCCTACTTTCCCAGTAAAAGTCAGAGAAAGAAGAAAAAAGCATGAAAGAAGGCTTAATGCATCTTAAAAATATCCCGAAAAACAAAAAAAAAGTCAAAAATAAATAAAATAGTTAGATAAATATTGAAAAATTAAAAATTGGAAAGTAGGGTATTGAGATGGGGAAAAAATGTCTGTCGGTCTGTCTGTCTGTCCCCCCTAATAACTTTTGAATGAATAGTCCGATTCGAACAATTTTTTTTTGTCACAAAGACCTCGGTGAGGACATCTCATTCCCATAATTCATTTTTTGATTTGAACAATTTTTCGTTCAATTTTGAACAGTTCAAAAAAACTTAACATTAGCGCCTACGGGGAAATTCAAGGCAAAAATGAATCTTGAACTTGGAGGCGAAGTGGCAAAACTTTGTAGGGAAAAACTTTTCATGAAAAACATGTATCAAAAATATCTTTTTGATTTGAACAAGTTTTCGTTCAATTTTGAACAGTTCAAATCTCTTAACATTAGCACTTACGGGGAGACTGAAAGTCAGTATAGATTCCGAACTTAAAGGCGGATTTACTTCAAACAAACTTTGTTGGAAATAGCTCTTGACGACCTACTCCCGACTCCGACTCCGATAGTTTTGTTGCTCCTGACTCCGACTCCGACTCCTATGCCCGAAAATTACTCGGACTCCGACTTCCTGACTTTGAATCTGCTTCGTAGCTTTGGCAAAAATTTATGCACCTCTTGGTGATTATGGAAACTCTTTCGGAAATTCGACTCTGACTCCAACTCCTGTATCAAATAATAAGTCCTACTCCGTCTCTGCAAATATTGGCAGACTTGCGGACGTTTTGGGGAAATGACCGATTCCAACTCCGAGTCTTTGAATTTAAAACTTTCATCTCTCGAATCTAACTCTTTTGTCCCAAAATCAGATGGACTCCGACTCCGACTCCACAGCCATGGTTTTTAATGTGAAATAATTGTTTTAAATATGTTTTGATTTTATTTTCAAGTTAAAGTTTTAATTTATGTATTCAGTTTTTGGCGGAGAAATTCGGAGTCCTTTATGTTTCTACATAAAGATATTCGCAGACGATTTTTTTTCAACAATGAAAACTATTTCTTTAAGTTGACATTTTATTGCTTTTATTTATTTTTGAAAATACATTAATTCATTCTTAAATTTTTTTTTTGGCAACAGGGGAAAACGAACGATTTTTTTTAAATATGATTATTTCATAGACTAATAATAAGAGTAGACCGAGCTATGGCAACCCTTTTGCTGCTCATAAACCAAACCATGTGACTGGTGGATATCCTAGCAACAGCGGGCGTTAATCGTAGCAGACGATCAACACCAACGCGAAATAAAATAAATAGAATTGATGGAACACGGAAGAATGATCTTTTATGGAGTCCGATTTGTAAATTTGTTATTCTAAGTTGCAAATATTTTGTTAATATAGTGAGTTTTTCGTTTAGATAGTATTGTGCATTTTCTTTAGTCAATTTCAATAACTCTCTAAGCAATAAAAGATGCAAGCGACCAAGAAGAATCAGCAAACGGTAAGATTTTTACCTACAATTTCAATTTAAGATACCGATTAGTACATTTTTGCGTTAACGCAAAACGTTTACGCCATTTCATTCACGCCAACGCTGACAGCTCCAAATGAAATAAAAGTTACCGAAAACTGATGAAAAACTATTACTAATGTCAAAATAATGCATAACTAAAAGAAAAACAGTTCAATCTCTGCACCTGGAAGTTTTTTTCAATGAAAACACATTGTCTTAAAATACATGTCGAGTGCCAAACTATAGATAATGCTGCCATCTAGCAACCATGCTGCCAAAGTCTTCGCCAAGCCCTTCCACTAGTCACATGATACATCTATGAACCAATTTTCTTTATCAGCAAGAATGAGAAAGCTCGGTCTACTCTTATTATTAGTCTATGGATTATTTTAATGAGATTTTAATTTTTTTCCCCCTTTTTGAAAGCGGTTGAAGATTGTTTTTTTGATGGAAAAAATGTATTTAGCTGCTTTGTTTAAAAGGTGCTGCTATTTTATTTGTTCTTTTATTTATTTTTTTCGCATTTAATTCTTTAGATCAGCGAGGCATACTTTATTTCTCGAAATCAGCTTAAAATATTTAAAAAAAATGTTTGAAAAAATTTACGATTTTAGCTAATTTTGAGAATACTGATCAGATACTAGAAAGTCGATATTGGTATACGGGAAAGTAGGCTCATTTAGTTCTAGACAGAACTTCTTGTTTTAAATTCCTTTTATCCATCCGGAAAGCGAATCAAAACAAGTGACTTGAGAACCCGCACGTGCAAAAATTTTTTTTGACACCATCAATTTTCCCTCCCCCTCCTCAAAAAAAAAAAAAAAAAAAACTTTGAAAATTACTTTTAGTTGAAAATATTTAATTAAGGATTTATTCTAAACACCACATGCTGTACAAAGTATTAATAATTCTGAAGCAAATTAAATAGTTGATGAAACAAAATGAAACAGTTTTTTCTTCTTGGTGTGAGTATTTTGCTCAGGGCGCAAGTTCTGGAAGGTTAATGTTAAACCCTTTTTTTTTTCGAGGAACCCTCTGTTCTTCTTTAATAGTATAGATTAAATGCAATATTCTGATAATGATTTATTTCTAGTGACTGCGATAATTGTTGCAAATGATATTTATTGACCTCAAAAGCAATTTAAAAAATTAGCACGAAATTTCTTAAAATAGCAACAGTGAACAACATTCAATGCATCTTAAAAATGTAATAATAAAAGTGATAGTTATTTTTGTTATCGCAGATATTCTTAATACTAAGCTTCATGGCTGAAAGTTGAATTATCATGTCAGATTCATCATCAAGCCTGTTGCAGAATTTACTTATTGTTCTTATAAACTGAAACCCCGTTTTGCATATTACTCGTTCGAAAGAAGAGTACCACAATACGAAATTTAAAATTTCCCCTTTTTTTCGCTGAAAGGCCTTCAAAGGACGTTATCTTCTTTGGAAAATAATGACAGATTTTTTGTTCGAATATCTGTAAATCTTCATTTGTTCGTATTGTGGCACTTTTCTTCCAAATGAGCGATATACGAGTATACGCAGTTGCAAAAGGTCAAAGTACGACACGGTCTTTCGTAAAGCCTGACCGCGAAGAGAAGGCGGATGACCTTGAAGTGAAACCTCATTTTGCATCATTTGTAATAGGTAGAATCAGATGTAAGGCACCTAAAAGTAAAAATCATTCTCACTGATCCTATTCATTACAAAATAATAACAATCAACCTATTACAAATGATGCAAATGATGTTTTTGCTTCAAGGTCATCCGCCTTCTTTCCGCGGTTAAACTTGAACAGTTCAAAATATTCATCTTCTAACCGTCACCAGAATCTGGGGTGCCCACATGGCGGGGGGGGGGGGGGGGGAGGGATTATAGCGCAAGTTGTGCCATCAAAATTTTTGGTGGGGAATTTTTATTTATTTTATTTATTTATTTGAATTTTTTTTATTGATTTATTTTTCATTTATTTATTTTATTCTGTTTATGTTTTATTTCAATTTCTGTTTAGTTTGTGTGTGTGTGTGTTATTGGCGTAACATGGAACTATTCTAATAAAATAATAATAATGACAATATTAAATAAAATATATTAAAACAAATAAATAAATAAAATAAAAAGGAAAGCTAGAAAATAAAAAAGAAAAAAAGAAAGAACGTTCAGAAAAAAATGAGGAGGGGGGGGGGGGGGAATTCGCGCCATTGAACTTAGGGGGGGGGGGGAGAGATGGGCACCCCTGACCAGATATACAAAATAACAGTACTAAATTAAATGTATGCTATAAGGAGGAATCAGTTGTTTTGATAGAAAATTAGTACTATCGTACTGAAATATTCTGAGGTCACGTTTGCCATTTTTTTAAGAGGGATTTTCATAAACAGTTCGTTTTGATGTTTTCTCTGCTGTTCATTCGAAAGTGTTGAATGAAAACTTTACTAAAACCTTATTTTTTATCGACTTTTTAGTGACTAATTTCAATGTTATGCAGTAAAAAGAAGCAAGTTTAGAGGACTTGTTGAATGATCTCTGTGGAACTCTGGGGTTCCATTGAACACAATTTAAAGAATGCTGTAAAACTCATAAAGCTAAGGTTAGATTTTTTTTCTGTTCACTATGACTAACTATCTTGATTTTTAAGCTTTTTGTTTCTATCTGCATTTGTCTTTATAATTTTCAGAGTATCTGGTTCAATTTGTTTTCAACACATACACATACCAAAAGCAATTTTGATATACCAATCAACAAAATGCTGAATTAAATGATTTTTTTTTTCAGAAGGAAAGGAGGCACCTTTTGTTTGTAGTAAAATAAAAGCTCTCAAATACATCACTCAAATTTATTTACGATTATTCTCTATCTATGAACAACTAGTTAGCTTTTTAACAACTGTTGAATTTTTTATTCAGTTTTTATGACCCAGCAAAGGAAAAAAAAAAGTCAATTTTGTGTGCAACTATTGCTTTACGCTTGCTTATTAAGCTATAGCTTTAAAACATCGGTTCCCAATCGGTGGTTTGCGAACCCCTGGGAGAGGTTTTAAAGGGGTTTACGAGAATAATATTGTAATTAGGGGTGCCCCCTCCTAAGGGCGAGGGCGCACCCGGCATCCCCTCAATATCGCGGAGATCCCCCCCAAATGAAAAAAATACTCCTGAAAACACCCTCTCTAACAATTTTAATGGCGCAGTCTGTTCCATACCCCCCCCCCCCCCCCCCAGGAGGGCACCACTGTTGCAATGGTGGAAATTTTACATGCTAGTTTGAGATGAAGTTCAAGCGTTTTTACCATCATTTACTCATTTGTTTCTTGCCATTCGATACTTTTTGGATAAAAATGTTAGCATACTTGATGACCTATTTCGAGTACTTTTCAAGAAGGTATAAATTTAGAGGTTCTACTTTTACTCTTAGGAGATCATTTATTTAATCTGAGAGAGTTATTACAAAATTATTTCTTCGATTTACTTCTGCCTTCAGTTTTACAGATAAAAGAACTGTTGTGTCAGAAAAAGATATTTTAAATTTCATTACTGTTAAGGACAACGTTTGCATGTGAAAAAGGATTTTCAAGATAAACAAAGACGAATACACAAGCAAATTGAATGCTGAACCTAGTAAAAACTCGGATATTTGAGCTAAACGTTGAGCTTCTTTATTCCACAACTTCTCCACTTTGTGTCTCTTAAAAGTTGACTGAAGCTTAACAAATAATAATCAGTGGGTTTGTGTTTTATGGAATTTATTTTGCATTTATTTTCTAGATATAATTTCAGTTTGTTGCAATGCTTGATTTTGTATATTTTGAAATTATGTTTTCACTCCAGTTATGAATTACTGTGCAAACTACAGTAGACCCTCATTTTACGCGGGTTTATTTTACGCGGCTTCGATTATACGCGGTTCAGGATTTGACTCCTTTATTTTATTTTACTCGGATGAGTTTTGGTTTTACGCGGATGCGGCAAATACAAACAGATAAAATTTTCCCCTCTTTCAAAATCCAAACTCCTAAAGATTGCAGATTACGAGGAATCAACTGCATTTTGGCGTGCTAATAATCGAGCTTGGGGGGCATCGCTAATAATGCCCCTCTGGTGACATTTTATGCGACTAGTTTCCAGAGCTCTTTCCAGAAAGTAAAGTTATTAAACTCACACAGTTCAGAACTCACTGGAAGAAGATCTTTTAAGAGTGAAAAAGGAGGCCAAAATCAACGAGGATACCGACGTCGGTGATGCAAAATCCAAAAACGCTTACATTGAAAATTTTGAGCCATTCCTAGACAATGGAAGTGATCTTTCTGATTTGTTAGTGAAGGAAGATTCTCTCATAGAATTGATGTAAGTGATCATGCATGCGTTAATGCTCTGCAAAGAATTACAGAGAAAAATTCTTAATGACTTCCAAAAGACTATCGTAGCCAACTCCTCTTTATAAGCAGAACACGAAATTAATTTATGTTTTCTTTGTGCATGTTGTTATAAAAGACGATATAAGTACGTATTAAACTTATTATACAATTAGGCATCATTAGAATGAAGTATTTTGTTATCTACGGAACCAAACCCCTAATTTAACACTCTTATTAGGGTCCCAATTTATGTTGTTTCGATTTACGCGGCATTTCCGTGGAACGTAACCCCCGCGTAAAACGAGGGTCTACTGTATAAACATTCTCCGAAAATTCGTGTGTGACAACGGGAGTTTTTTATAATTTTTTTTGGAGTGTGGAACTTGTTGTTTAATATTTACTGCAAAGAGGTTCGCCAATTTCTTTCTGATGCTGGAAGAGGTTCTCAGGGCAAAGAGGGTTGTATGAATCAAATGGATGTTGGCAGAGAAAGAAACGATGTGTATTAATTAATTTTTTAACATTTAGAATGTTTGACATTTTAAATCAAGAAATAAAAATAAAATCAAATGCAATATTGTTTCTCCCCCCCCCCCCTCCCCGCAACGATGCTATCTTTTTATTTAAAGTACAAAACTAAAAATACGCATGAGCAAATTTTTGAGGCACATTTCCGATTTTCGATGCGTGAAATAAGGTTGAAAAGGCGTTGAAATTCTCTCTGACCCCTAAATTATTTTCACATCAGGATTGGTAATATGACTTACAATCAAATGTTTTGCGGGGTCACCTCATCCTCCCCTCATCCCTCCCTGAAACACGCACAAATGGATGATTTTTATGTAAGATTCCTGCGATAGCGGGAGCGGGTAAATGTTGTAGAAAAGTTCGAAATGAGATGATCTTTCAATATTAAATCTCTGCATAACGTTTTAATTCCGGAATTTCCTATTAAAATTGGCTAGTGAATTTTACAATTTCGGTCAATTGTTAAGGAGTGAACTGCTTTGTGTCGGCGACAAAGCTGATCAGATGATATTCGCGCGTCGGGAAGAGAGAAAAGAACTTGTTCAAACGCTACAACGATCGGGCCACTCCAAAAAACAAAAGAACCACAACAGCTGTTTGAGTTACGCAATGATAGAGCGAACTTCGCTCGGGGAGATCATCATGGAGAGGGGATGCTGGACGATGAGAGGAACAGTTTTTACCAGATGGTTGCCTCCGTTACGCAGACAGCTCGAATGCCAAACTACGAGTGTTGGCGGACATGGCTTGCCACGGAGAAAACGAAAACGACAAACTCACAAGAAAAATAAATATACTGTATGGTACTTTCGCGTATGGTATTTCATGTATACTGTATGGGTTTCAACCTTTTCCAGCCCAAGCACTTTTGTGAATTATTAACTATGCGTACCCCAAGCAAAAGAACTTTGTAAAGTTAAATAGTTATTAACAATGTTGTAAGATTCCGGGCTGAGTGTTGTTCCTCCAAACGTTTCGGCCGCATCTGTGGCAGTCATCCTCAAAGATGGAATTCTTGAAGATGGCCGCCGCAGATGCGGCCGAAACGTTTGGAGTAACAACACTCAGACCACAGCACAACAACTCGGAATCTTACAACATTATTGACACCGGCCGTGAAAGCCTTCATTCTTACATTAAACAGTTATTGATAATTTAAATTGAAAGCACGAAATTTTTATTCATTGGACCTTTTGCTTTAGTATTTAAGTTTTATTTATCTGACATACAATTTAAAATGATTTAGAAGATACGTAATGGGCTCTTGACTTGTTTTTTTATTTTTATTTTTTTTTCATCAATGCTTGGTTCCTGCTTAGTCAAATACAACCACAAATCAAAAATCCTCCTCAAAAAAAAAAAAAAAAATGTTTATTTTTGCTCCCCTTCAGATAAGAAAACTCAAAAACCCTCTTTTTTCCTCTTTTCATGCACAAGTCAAGCTATCGTAAACTCGAGAAGGTATTTCAAAGTAATGCCTGATAGTTCTTTGTGTTCTTTTTCACTACCAGTCCAGAAGTTAATTAAAAATAGCAATTTAAGAATTTTATTTAAGTGTCAGATCGCACGACACTAAACAAACTTTTTCCACAAAGCTTTATCATTATAATTTAACACACTTTTTCATAGTTAACCACGTCCTCCCTAGAGATTTTTGCGTAGCTCAACCCCTGGTTGAGAGCTGCTGCTGCGTGCAACCCCCCCTCCCGGCCAAGGGCGAATTCAGGGGAGGATCAAAGGGTCAGCTGACTCCCCTGTGACAATAGTTTTTCTTACGACTATTATAAAATTTCACTTTTTGAAGCAGAAAAAATAGTTCTGGGAATCAATATTAACTGTTTTTTCAACTAGTTTTTAGCTGAAATCTCATATATTTCAAAGTTTACCGTAATGTGACTAGTTTGTCTGCCTAAACAAGTGGGCAGTTGAGTTTGATGAAAATATAAGAGAATATGATCCATGGCGCAGCTTTCGCCATTAAAATTTAGGATGGGGGAGGGGGGGGGGGGTGAAAGGGTTGTGCTCCCATTGGGGGGGGGAGGGGGTAACCATCACCCTTGGAGGCGAGGCATCCCTGCTTAACTAATATTTTTTGCGTAAGAGGCATACAGGCTCGGATTTAGGGGAGGGCAGCCGGGACTACTGCCCCGGGGCCTCCACAACAAAGGGCCTCCCACAATAAAATTTTTACAAAATATCCTAACTTTCACGGGTCAGCAAATTTTACGTTTTTTCTCCCCTATAAATTATAATAATAAAAAAATAAATAGCAGTAACTTCAGGATGTATTTACTATTAAAGTGCTGATCGAAAATATCGGATATATACACACATATATATCAAAATATTCGGATATATATCAAATTATGGGATATTCTCGAAAATATTACGATCTTTTCGAACCTTGATTAGGGGTCTCCACTCCTTCGTTGCCCCGGGGCCTCCACACTTCCAAATCCGGCCCTGGAGGCATAACGTTGGCCATTGAAACTTGACCATCCTTACAAAACTGTCTGGATCCGCCCCTGCCCCCTGCTCCCAAGTTTTGTTGCACTATTAAATGGCCCACTGAGTTCTGAAAACCAGTGAAATGTTTAAATAAAAATGAAAGATGGGGTTGGAAAATGAAAAGAAGATTAAATTTCAAAATAACCTTGATGAAAATATGTTTCGGACATTTTCTAATGAGAAATACTTGATGAAAACTATTAAACGTATCAGGTGCTTTTTACACAGATAAAAAGTAATAACTGAGTGCATTTTTAATCCTGAAAATACAAGAGGAAAAATGAGGTTTTACAACAGCTGACACAGTTTGTGTAGTAGAACAAGTGATGAGGCTTTTTTTTTTTCCTTCAAATTTCGAGTAGAGAAGTATTTGAAAATTACATATTTGTTATCGTTTCCGAAACATTTTCTTCCGAATAGTTCGTAGCTCAAATTCTCGTTCAAGCAGACGGAAAAATATAACGAAAACGACGAAGATAACAACAGAGTTTTTTTTATATGATAAACATTTTTTTTATATGATAACCCCCCCCCCCCTCAACATATTCTATGATCTTTGATTTTCAGGGAAAAAAATTTGTATCCTGTGGTGCAAATGGCAATGTTTTTCGGGCCATGAGTATTTCTAGGAAAAACAATCGCACGAGAAAGAGACAATAAGACAGTTCAAAGTAAATTGACCAACTCGTTGAACACTGTATGGAAATTTAAAAATAAAAAAAAAAAAAAACCTAAAAAAGCAAGTATGCATGAATTTTCATGATTTTTTCCATTAACACGTTTTTTTACGAGCACTCGGTTAAAACGAGCAAATATCGCGGTCCTTTCAAGCTCATTATAAACGAGTTCGACTGTATTACAGCTACAGGAGATTGCCAGTTATACGAACTCCTACTATCCAAATCGATGAATTTCCGAATAGTCTTAATTTTTTTCAAAAAAAAAAAAAAAAAAGACAAGCATACTGCGATTCACTAAATAATGATTCTGTCACACGCTTTTCCCCCGCTAAGCTAGTCATAGTTTACTTTGAATGAGAGATTCGCTCAGCAAGCAATGACTTTCATGTACAGTACGGCGCATATACTGTACTAATGTATAACAATTGTAAGTACGCTTAATATGTAAAAGTATTGCTTTTTCACTTCATTAATTAAAAGCTCTTTTTTCCTCCTATTTTCAGCATACATACAGTAAATAATTAAGACAGATCCCCCCCCCTTTTTTTTTTTGGAAAAAATCCGAAATATCCGATTTTCCTCCTATTTTCAGCACGGTAATTAATTGAAACTGACCCTTATTGCGGAAAAAGTCCAACTATCCGAATTTTCGATTGTCCTAATAAGGTCCAGTCCCAACTGATTCAGAAAATTGAAGTTCTGTAATTTCAAACCGCTTTGTTTATTTCGTCTTTCGCACGACCAAAGATGGCTGCTTTTCACGGACTTACCTTCGCGATGGACTTTCACCTTGGCTCGACTGCGGGACTAATTTTTTTTTTCGGGCAGAAGAGGATAACCTCATTTTCGGAGGGTGGCCAAGAAGGGAAGTTTTTGTTTTTTAACCATTAGTTACAAATACGCTGCAGTCATGCTCCCGAAGTCTTTGAAGGGGAGGAACTCGGTTGTTCATCGTGTGTAACCGGAGTTAACAGGAGTCTTTTAGCCACTTGGATGGCTTCCGCCTAACGATTGTACGCGTGGATGACAACTTACAAGATTCTTTGAGACTTTCGATGATGCATATTAAATACACCGCGAATCTGTAGCTGACAATAGAACGTTTTGCAGTTACGGTTACCGTTTTCGTTTGCTATTTTTTTTGTGCTTAACGAAATTATTAGATGTAGGGAAATATTTTTACCTTGATAGTTTAAGTCTGGGGAAGATGTTTTTGAAGTTCAAATGTTATTGCTAGACGCAGTAGAATACTTTTGATTTTTAGAATATTTTGTTTATCTGCTTTGAATTTCAGATTATATTCCCAGAATTTGAAAGATATTTTTGAATTTCACATCATATTTTTAGAGCTGAAAATGTTTAAAATTTTTGGCATTAGTTTCCAATGGCCAAAATGATTTTGGTTTTAAGATTACAGTTTGGAACCTCAAGCAATGTTTCAAAATTTTTAATAAATTTTTAGATGTAGGAAGATATTTTCGGTTGTCTCATTATATTTTTTATTCAGCTTTATATTTTTGTATACTTTTTGATAATTAACTGCGCATCCCTTATAAATTTTGGCGCACCCAAAGGGGTACGAGTACCATTGGTTGAGAGCCGTTATGTACTATAGTTTTTGTATACTTAATCTGGCGTCGTAATACTGTGATTAGGATCTGCGGAACCTTCAGTGCCAAAGTTGCCTTATACAGTCGTCCCCTTTAAGGGGAGTCGTTACCCTGTGTACACGTAATGTTAAATTGCTATACTTTATGTACCTTTTTCTTAAAAAGTTTCAGGGGTAGAAATTTACAATTTTCTGTGTTTTCAAGAAAATCCAGATATTTTGATGCAATTCTGTTTACTTCATAATTTATTAAATTTTAACCAGTAGTCTTTTTAAATGAGAAAAATATACCATTTTTGACCATAGCAATAGCTATTTAGGCAAAAGCTAAGAAATAAAGTGTGATGAATATTTCTAAGTAATATGTACAGTAGTTTTCCAGAAAAAGGAACATGAGTTTTTAAATCCGACATTTT
This sequence comes from Uloborus diversus, assembly GCF_026930045.1. Classification (NCBI taxonomy): domain Eukaryota; kingdom Metazoa; phylum Arthropoda; class Arachnida; order Araneae; family Uloboridae; genus Uloborus; species Uloborus diversus. The sequence continues at coordinate 128,098,694 of NC_072739.1, read as the reverse complement.
GAGAAAATGCCGTTTGAAAGTAAAATTGTACGTAGGGGAAATTGGGCACTATGTGAGCACGAGGCACATGTGATTATGGTATGTTTTACTAGTAAAAAGTCAAGAAAAAAATCTTAACAAATTCGCAAAAAATGGCAGTTCTAGTCCTACTTTTTAGGCAAACTTTTAGAGCAAGGAGCCAGTTTATGACCCTGAGGTGAGTTTCTTCGTTTTAGCAGATACTGATGTAATTTTATCACAATCTTCTTCACGTAAAAACATTTTTTGAGCTAATTAATATGCTAAACGTAATTCCTGTGAACCATTAAACGAACATTTAAGTAAATTTGTGACAATTTATTTAAATTTTTATTGAATTAAGATTTTTTTAAATTTTTGCAAGTAAGTTCCAAAGTAGATGATGGGGTACTTGTGAACAAAGCATCAAGGATCACGTAAAAAGAGTTCCCATATCCTCTCCGTAATACACTGATAACCTCAAAAAGTTAAGGTACAACACGTTTTTCGAAGCTCACCATGCATATAGTTTGCATGAATGATCGTAACAAACTTTAAAACTATTTATGAAAAAAAAAGGTTGCTATTACTTTTATTTTATGGAAAAAAAAATATATTTTTATGAGTGAGAAAAAAATATGCAAATATCAAGCTTTCGTACTTTTGTGTGTAAGTTGTGTTATTTTTTAACTGTTGTTGGCAGTTTCGGTGACAACAGTCAATCGAGTTTTGAAAATGTCTCAGAGACGTCGTTTACCCGATTCGTTAAGGTGGAGGGCAGTTAGATGGATGGAAATGGGATTGTCGCTGGCTGATGCTGCTAGACGTCTCAATGTGGCTCGTAGTGTTGTTCAGCGACTTTAGGATACCAATCAAAAGATTATGTGTACAGAAGACCTGTTCTTGGCCGACCACGAGCTACAGTACCTGCAGAAGACCGTTTCTTAGTTCTTTCGGCTCGAAGGAGAAGAACCACTACTTACTGTAACGCAGCTCGTTGCAGACCACTTTGTAGCATCAGGAAGAAGAATCTCTGTTCCTACGGTGCGAAATCGTCTTCACAATGCAGGTCTGTATGCAAGACGACCAGTTATGCGTGTTCCCCTGAACGGAACGCAGCGAAGGATCCACTTATGCTGGGCAAAAGAACATGTTTCCTGGACCCAGCAGCGATGGGCTTCTGTGCTGTTCACCGACGAGTCCAGATTTACATTGGAGAGTGATTCAGGGTGTCTCCTGATCTGGAGGGAACAGCGCAATAGATATCATTAATCCATCACTGTTGAAAAATCACACTTAAAGAGATAGTGGAATTATGGTTTGGGTAAGGATCTCGCTCGGTGGTCACACTGACCTGCATGTGTTCCATGGAGAAACTCTGACTGGTATAAAATATCGGGATGAGATCCTTGCTCCATATGTCCGCCCATATGTTGATGCTATTGGTAATGACTTCATTCTGATGGACTATAATGCACGACTTCACCGAGCTCAGATTCTTGAGGAGTATTTTAAGGATCACGGTTTGGGACGAATGGAATGGCCAGCTCGATTTCCAGACCTGAATCCAATAGAACATCTTTGGGACTATCTTGGCAGATAGGTTGATGCTTTTAATCCACTTCCATGGTAGTTACAGGAACTGGAACAAGGCTTACTCTGTGTCTGGTCTTCGCTTCCTATTCCGGTGTGCGACAACTTAATAAGCAGCATAGAAAATAGATGCTGCGAATGGATTCAAGTTAGGGGGGACACATTCCTTATTAGAACCAATTTTTGTATTGTTTCTAAGACATTTTACTACACAACACTGAGATGTTATATTTTTTTTTTCAAGAATGGACTTTTCCGCAAAGATTGTTTTTTTTGCTATAAATTGTTTTTGCAATACACTTCTACAACTTTCTATGACGCATTCAATAAAAAACCATTTAATGCACATACCTTCCAAAAATCTTTTTGTTTCTACATTCATTCATTTACAAATTAGACGCAAAAAATGGTTGTTCCTTAAGTTTTTGAGGCCAGCGATTTAAAGTTTGTGTAGGGTATTATAAGTGTTAAAAACATCTAAGTATTTATAATAATTATTTTTCTACAATCAGTTTGTACATTTGTTGTTAATTGTTATTATTATTATTAAACATTTATTTATTTAATTTTATCATTGTTTTCTTTTTTTTAAATTTATTTGTACCTTAATAGTTAGTCAAGAGTTTAGTGTTATATAATACTTACATGAAATAAAAAGACAAACCATTTTCATGAAACTAAAATTTGAAGTTTAAAAATTTTTTTTAATTTCTTATCATTTACTGTATGAAGCTTAAATGCAATATATAGCAATAATATACACAATAAAATATTCTTTGTATTACGTATATAGTCTTAAAAGCTTTTCTTTGTCTATCCAGTGATCAGAGCATGCTGCGAGACTTGAAAGCTTTAAAGTGAGCAGATTTATATATTTGGGAAAAAATCTTAATGACACAGTTACTATATAAGTTAAACAGAAACAGAATAGGTTAAAAACCCTTCATTGTAATTGGTATATACGTATATGTTTCATATTAAAGAACTTTTCGTTGAAATATGATGCTTGTCTTGCATTTTTCAATCGTGTTCGTATGTGTCCCAGGCTTGTTCACATGTGTGCTCCTATAGAGGCACATGTGAACAATTGAAGACATTTTTTAAAAACTTCCATATCACAAAGAAAAGTGTATTCAATCATGTTCAGTAAGTTACCGTCCTATAGCCAGGGCTATAGGACGAAATACACCGGCAGCTCAGTCAATTCCAGCCGAGGACTGCAGTTTCGTGCTTATTGCCTCCTTCAATATTCGAGTTGAACCGAACCACTGCTTCGTCGTCCGGTCAGTGCTAATTCTACATTAGCTACCAGTTTGTTTGGCACTCTTGGCTTCCTTAAGAGGTTTTCCATTTCCAGCTCAGTCACTCTTATGCCGGGATGATGAGTGTAAATAAGCACGAAACTGCAGTCCTCGTCTGGAATTACTGAGCTGGCGGTATATTTCATGTATTCAATCATGGTTCATGGGGACATCCACTTTGAGAAATTTATAATATTTTTTTAAAAATAAAGAAATGAAAAAAAGAAAAAAAGTTCACATGTGCCCCCCTTTCCCTACATTTAAATACGTTCTTATCCCATCTATATTTTACTTGAGTTACTTTTAATCTACATAGAGACATGAATTTGGTGTCGCTTGAAAGCTCTTGATTTGAATATATTGAATGAATAAAAACGATAAAACTATTTTTTTTTTTTTTTAAGTTCTAGGGCACCGACTTCTCTTACAACAAAGATGCATATAGCAAATTTATGGCACGTTATTTTCCTTCTCGTTTTATCGTGTATTAGTGAAATTGCGTTACAGAATACTGGTACAACGGACTATCCGTTTCAATGAAATAAATGTTCATTCCCGTTTGAATTTCCTATCCGTTGCCCGAATTCCATTGCAAAGAAATTCCCCTCACTACGAACAAAATTTGCTGTCCCTTAAAGTTCGTCCCCATGTCGTCAAACGGAAACAAAATTCAGGCTGTAACGAATTTTTTATTTGGTCCCTTAGAATTCGCTATATACGGGCGCGACTGTAGGAGTTTTCTTGTTCGATGTAGCATCCTTTCAAAAGTCCTCCAGGTTGGCACATTCTCCCAAGCACTGAGAAAAAAAGTCGGACTCTAGTCTTGTCGGCAGCCATAAAACCTGGAGCTGCCTCCATTCTAAATTGAAAGAACAAAATTTATGTCATAAAATACAGAACTTTCGATGGCATTGCAAAATTAAACTCAACTGATTAATTGCATTGAAGTGCAACTTAGGGGAAGTAATTAAAATAGCGTAAAATAATTCAAGAGGAATTAACAAAACGAAATAGTTCTCTGAAGCGATACCTATTCCAAAAGTCTCCAAGCGATATTTGGTAATTAATTTTTATATTTGAAACATATTTGAACTTTGATTGCACGAATAATTTGCTAATTGCATTTTTGCTCGGGAAAGCAGAAAAATAAATAGATGCTGCTTCTCGATTTCGCTGGGAGCCTTAATTGCAATATAAATAAGTTAGAGAAAAATTCCATTCGTTTCTATCTTGAAGTATTCAAACTATTTTCCCACTCATTGCAGATTGAGGGAAAATTGAAAGAACTATTTTTGATTGTATAATAAGCCATTGACTATTTTTCTAAGGTAATGTGTTCAGGGTTCTTTCCACCAAAAAATGCCTTTTTTTTATTAATGTGAAAGTTATTATATATTTTATTAAAAGAATATTGCGTCTTTCAAAGTTGAGTTTCTTAATTTCTTTGATAAGTTGGAACCTTTTTTCTGTCTACCTTTTTTATAGAAACCTTGATTTTTCTTCCACAGTATTTTAAAAATGATTTACTTTTAATTGTGACGAAAATTATTGTAAAAAATATTTTCTCCAAAAAGTATTTCAAAAATGAACTCTTTGAAATTGAAATTTCTAAAGATAACTTTAAAGAACTCCCTCAGACAAAAGTTTCAAAGTTTAAATTTCAATTAAATGATCAATATTTCTTTTAACATAGCAGATATGCTTGGGTGAATATTGGATTCTCCAGTCTTTTGCTTAGTAAGTTTGTTCCGATATTTATTTTTTGCTGACCTATAAACAAATACTGCAGTGTAAGAGTGTTAACACAAAACCTGGTTGCAGCTCTCGATTACGAAACCTTTGATTTTCCAGAAACGAATTCAAGATTAAATTTTCCTTTTCTTTACATGTCAATCAGAAATTTTACATTCAAATAATGTATATTTTTTGAATAACTATTAAAAAAACAGGAAACACCTTAAATATTTTCTCTCCTAGGTTGTCGCGATATTATGCACCGGTAAAAAGGATACTTTGGTTTTTGAATAACTTGTGCGATTGCGGAAAAGCACCGTCGCAAATCACAGTTCTTAAAGCGGTGTAGAATGTAAAAGTAAATTGTATGAAATCTTGCCAATAATTTCATTCTTATTTTAAAGCAGCGCCAGATGTGTTTGAGCCATTTTGTCTATCAAATGTCGTACAATTGCTTTTGCATAAATTTTTGCCCATTCAAAGTTGCATAAACAAATTATAATGCTACATGTCTTCTTTTTCAAGTGTTCATTTTTCATATTTTCCGAAAAAGGCACAAACTGCAAAAAATATACAACTTTTTTTAAATGCACATTAGGCCTCGACCGATGCATCGGCGCCGATGGTTCAAAAATTCAGCCATCGGCATCGGCGGCCGATGGTTCAAAAATTTAGCCATGATGCTAACTGGAGACAACATCGGCCTTGAAAAACATCTAAATGCCGATGCATCGCCGATGTTTTTTTTAAAAAAGGGGTTGGAAAGGGGGAATGTAACTTTTATTTATCTATTTTTTACTGCATAACTAAAAGTAAGTAAGCGTAGTGACCGAAATCATGTAACAACGAGACCAACTTTTTCTCTGCTTTGCTGTGATTTCCGACATAATACTTTCATCACTTCATACTTTATCCAGCTATTATGATATTTGAAATACACCGCCAGCTCAGTCATTTCCAGCCGAGGACTGCAGTTTCGTGCTTATTAGCACTCATCAGCCCGGCATAGAAAAGTGACTGAGCTGGAGATGGAAAACCTCTTAAGGAAGCCAAGAGAGCCAAACAAACTGGTAACTAATATAGAATTAGCGCAGACCAGACGGGTGACCGAAACAATGGTTCGGTTCAACTCGAGGATTGCAGGCAAGACATGGTATATTAAGTAAATTACCGCCCAATAGCCAGGGCCAAAGCAGAAATACTGTATTTCTGCTTTGGCCCTGGCTATTGGGCGGTAATTTACTGAATATTATGATATTTATTTATTCATTCATTTTTTAAAAATATGACTTGAAATCGGTTTCTACTACGTACCATCGGTCATTAGAAATCAAAAATAATCGGCCATCGGCCGTCTTTGAACCATCGGCCAACGATCGGCATCGATCGAGTCCTAACACACTTGTAGTTGTCTAATGTTATGGTAAATTACGGTCCCGTTTTGAGGGAAAAAACAAATGGTCAACTTAGTCATGCCCCGCCTTTTCCGATGAAGCCAAGTGCGCCCATATGCAAAATTTGTCGGAAGGGGGGGGGGGGGGCTTAGATATTTTCCCCATGGTTTAGCAGGATATTTCTTCCATGGAAACTGATTTTAGTGCAGGTTAGAGTTATTGAAATTCGACGTTTTTAATAACTTATTCATTAACGACTGCAGAAGAAATGTTTTTACATTTTTGCAAAGAAAAAAGTACTAAAAGCAAGAAAGTTCTAATTTATAAAAGGGGGGGGGGGGGACCTTGAGTCCCCACTTGCCCCCCCATATGGGCGCCCTTGAATGAAGCCAATATATCATTTAGCTTTTGCTTATTATATACAGCAAAATTAAGGCTTAATGTGCTTATTAATTGCTGGTCAAAAAAAAAAAAAAAATCTCATTTCTAACAAATTGCTCAAAACTGCATTGCGTAACAGCAATTAGAAAACGCCCTGAAATAATCAGAGAAGGCTATAAATTCTCTTCCGTGCCCAGAAATAAAATTTCTTTTATAGTTACTCTCAGTTCGATTTTAAGAGTTCTATTTCCAGAAAAGGGAGCTTAACTCTTCTCATATTTATTTCGATAATTATGAAGCAAATTTCTCAAATTATATCTCTCTTTCAATGTAAAAGTTCCGAGGATTTGCTAGATTCCGAAGCAAAATTCATCACCTTTCTCTATAAAGGTTGGCCATAAAAGTTCCTAGAAATTTCCAGCCCCACATTAAACATGTGAGTTCTATGCAAAACAAGTTTTTATCGATACCATCGAATGTTGTACAAATTAGTTTTATGATAACTGCAGAATGGAACGACTGCGCCGTAAAGGTATTCATTACTATCGTCGGGAGGGGTTTAATTAGAGCCATTCATTTTTACGCCCACCCTGTGCCCTCGAACGTTCTGAATAATCTCAAAATCGAACTTTTAAAAGAGGAAACGTGGAACGGAAATAAACTAAAATTAAATGACCCCAATTAAAGTTTTCTGCAGAACGATGTTTATTTAACAAATGGGCAGAGAAAATGTTTCTCCTCGTCGCTACTTACAGCAATTAAAATGGTTTCTAACAGAATTTTCACTGTGGGGGACTATTTTTACGATTGTTCGATGCTCTCATTCTTGCGGTGATGCTTACTTAATCTATAAAACTGCATTTGAAATAGAATAACATTTCAAATATTACCTCAATTAGAACAGATTAAATGCATTACTAATTCAGGTGCCATGCTAAGTATCGAATGGTAAAAATATATTGCATAATTAAATTAAAAAGACTAAAAACAACATATACAAAATATCAAACGAGAAAATCTGAAATTTAAGAAATGAAAGAAGTAATTTCTTCTATCTATATGAATAAAACAAAGAATATATATGTGTTTATATATGTTTGTATGTTCCCTATACAAATACACAGTTTTCGTCGAATCTCGACTAAGTTTGGCTGGGAGGTACTTGGGTTCCCGAGAAGGAACGTAGAGGGGTTTTCGAACGCCAAAAAAGTATACCGAACCGCTAGAAATTTAATTTTAGAACCCAAACTGGCATTCAGTGGCTCTTTTCTACTCGAAATAATAATCCGATTGTCTTGATTTTAGTGTCATTCGAAAACCGTCAAAAATGCTCCTGAAGTGGATTTATTACTTCCGGATTTCAAAACCGCCGAGGCTGTAAAATTACCAGGAGAAAAATTATAAGCATTTTTAAATAAGGGGAAATCAATTTTAAATCGGAAATTCATCGTCTGTCGCATACTCAGTTTTAATTAGCATGAATAAAATCATTGACAAGAAATTATGTTTTTTCTCGACTGTGAACAAATAAAATTCATGCTCTTGTTTTGAAGCTTTTCCTGTAATCGGGGGACTTAAAAATTTTCCTTTTTAGTTGTTTTTCCACGATCCGTCAAGAAATTTCAGTTTTTTTTCTTGTTCAAACCTGATTATTGAACATTTGAAGATGAAATTTGGTATACAGGTGCAGTTTTTACCGACGGTGTGCACCTCGGGCTTCGATTTTTGATATTTTAATTAGAAAAAATTTTATTTAATGTGTTATGTGATTTTTAGACTTTTTACCTTACAGACCCCGAACCAATCGCGCCAGACAAATATTTTTTGTACTATAGTGTGGGAAATTCAATTTTAAGTATGACGACCGAAAACATTTTAAAAATAGATTCACTTTTGCATTTTTTATCAATTTTTGAAAAAACCCATATTTTGCATTTTTTCCTGGGTATAGTATATATATAAAGCAAAAAAGAGAGTTTGTGTCTGTGTGTTTATCGATAACCTCTTGGCAAAATGAAAAGTTTCAGAAGTAAGGAATGTCGGTTACAGATATCTTGTGTCAAATCCCGATTCACTTAGAAGAGTTTTCTAAACGAAGTAGAACTATTTTTTTTTTTTTTTTTTTAAATTCTAATCTTAAGCAAAAATTACAAATTTTACTAAAGCCAGTTTGATTTTTTTCAATGCAAAATAAATTATCCTTGGATGAAAAGACATCCGACAAAAGCTTTCCATCCAGAAGTTCACTTCTTTTGCATTGAAAAAGGCATTCTTTGTAACGCCAAAACACGTGTCTGCAGTAATCTGAAATTTATGCTATTTGACGTTGTTACTTCTTATTTTACTTTGTATGTACAAGGGTATTTATTTAACACACACACAGATCAAGAATATTTTCATCCTCTAAACTGCACCTGTTTTATTTACGTGGAACTTTCCCAATTTCAAGAATTACAATGGTGAAAAAAGTATTTTAGCTGTTGATGTTTTTGAAACAAAAGCCGAGAATAATTGACGAGGAATGTTTTGTATTGCAATTTTTTCATATTATCAGTGCAGATCAGTACTTACATCAGGCATCATGAGGTAGAGGAGAGGGTCATGGCCCTCTTCTCAAATATAGCCTAAAATTGTACTTTAGGGATTTATACGTTGAAAGATTTGCCGCAGAGAGAGAGAGAGAACCCGTATTTTAGCGTTTTAAGGGCCCTTAGACCCCTTTCCCTTCCCTCCTCCCCGTTACCGACAATGACCCCTTCGAAACCAAAAGCTGGTTTCGCCATTGGCTTACATAAACAGTTGTGTGGAAAATCAGTTAAAAGTACGGAAGTTGTTTTTAGTCATGTGAATTGCCAGTTTAACAATTTACTGAGGTTTTGCAATGTTCAAATTTAGCATCGAGGCTATCTTAAATGTTTTGAAAGAACTTTGCGTTTGATAATCACTCTTAAAAAAGATCCACATTTCAGCCAAGAGATTTAAGCAAAAAGAAACCTCGCGAGAATTTATTCCAGAATTTTCTAACAAATTTTACTTCCAAGTCTTTCCGAATAAAACTAGGGCGTAAAATATTAGATTGAAGTTATTTAGCAAAATTAGGGAATCAAAACAAACATAATTTTCAGTGTTGCAAATTCCTGGAGGAAATCATTTTAATTGCCAAAACTAGCAACGAAACGAAACAGTTTTCGTCTTCCATTTATTAAATAAACATCGTTGCGAGGCGAAAATTTTAATTGGGGTAATTTAATTTCCAGTTTATTCTGCGCTCTCTGCTATTCCTCGTAAAAGTTCGATTCGAAATGATTCATGTTATTATCGCTCAGAAATATTAGTAGAGGTGGGAGGGGGCGCAAAAATTAATTACCACCATTTTTCACTTCCGTCTCCTCTAAGCACTTGGAAGCGAGTCATGAGGGGGCAGCAATTCCATTTTACGAGTTATCTTAAAAATATTTCGATTGCAGCTTTTAAACCCGCTATGAATCGAAGAAACTCGTTTTACATATAGTTATGTGGAAATTTCAGGAAGTGCTGGTCTGGTTATCTCGCAAATTTCATCTTTTTCGCATTATGAGGGAAATAGAATCTTAGAAGTCATGGTGTTTATTAAAACTAATTTATATAGATCGCTGGGTAAAATGGCGTAGTCGGAATTATTTCTAGATTCAATTCATTTCCGAAGAAAAGCAACCAAATAAATGCGCTGCTTTTCCCAGATTAGTCCCTTTCTGCTATACTTTAAGAAGATTAAATTTTAGGGATCCAAAGTGACCCGGATTGCTCTTTTGTGCACCCAACTCGATTCTTTTAAAGTGTCGAAAGTAATCATAAAATATTCAGTATAAAATCTTTTATTCCGTATTAATAGTTTCCGTATCATATTTGAAATTTATTAAGTATCATGATTTTATTCTTTATACTGTTGACAATTCATCACTGTTTGATTCTTAAGCAGCGCCCCCCCCCCCCTCCCCCCCCCCCCCCCGCAAAATGCAGATACGATTTTGGATTTTCAAAAATTGACAGCTCTGCTAATATTGTAAAGCTGAAGAGTTTGTCTGTTTGAACGCGCTAATCTCGGAAACTACTGGTACGAATTGAAAAATTCTTTTTGTGTTGAATAGTCCATTTATTGAGGAAGGCTATAAGGCGATTTTGTTAAACCAAATTGACCGAAATATTTGTTATTTCAAATTAAATGTTTCATTAGATGTTTAGTTCTATGAATACCTAATAGATGGCGGGGTAAAGTTAGTTCTATAAATTCCTAATAGATGGTGGGGTAAGTTAACTCTTCGAGAGGGCGCTGGTCGACAGTGTCGATAGCTGCGAGAAACCATGCCCATGCTACGCTGTTATGATCAACGAACAGATTTTTAAATGCGTTTTTTTTTTCGATGTTTCAGGTACATAATTTGTTTTTGCAGAATTTTTCTATTGAGTTTTGTTTTCCTTACTTCTTCAACGTTTGTCTTTTTTTCTTATACTTGAAAATAGTTACATAACTAAGTAAATAATTTGATTTGTCGTATTATTCAATTGTGATTGTTCTTTATGACGTTTTTAATATAGCATAGATTATTTTGCGAAACACTTTAAATTACAGGGGGAAAAACCGCTTCACTCGCTAAAGAGCAGGGTTACAGTAGCGTTGTTACTTAGCGCGTTGAGCGATGAACTATGTAATTGAAGGATTATTTTGAGTTTTAAAGCTACTCTCAATATTTTTATGTGTTTTGGCGAATAGTTTAAAATTCCAGAGAGTCTTTAATAGGTCTTTTGTAAAAGTGTGTACGCATTTTAGTTGAAGAAAAATGATCATTTAACATCAAAAAGGGGACTAAGGGGTGCATGTTTTTTTTTTTTTTTTTTTTTTGTTCCACGAACTTCCTACAACTTCTTAGCACGGGCATCGCCGTGCGGGTACTACTGGTATAAAATAAAGGAACAAATGTCAGAATAAAAATCAATAATAGTAAAAAACATAATGCATCTATTTAATAGTCTCTAAGCCTGGAACTCACTTTAGTGTTCAACTTTCCTGCAGTTGAAAATACTCTTTTTGAGTTTACGCCGGTCAGTGGTACAGTTAACAATGCGCGATTCATCTTTTTCTAATTGTCTAGAAGTCCTTCATCTTCAACTAATTCGGTCTCTTGTGTGTTATTTTTGGAAAAATCGTTTTGTGTGTTTGTGTGTATTTTTTGCATTGTATGTACTATTATAAGTTTTTAAAGCTAGTTGTAATTTCTTCCCGTGAGACGATACTTTTCCAACATTAATATCATTTTCTCTTGAGCGGGAGAGATTTGATTTTTAGTATTAGCCCTTTGGTTTGAAATTTACGATAAACTTAACTAAATTTTATCATGTTAGTTTCTCATATTCGTTTTCGCGTTCTTTTTAAAATTATTTACAAATATAATGATGTAAATATCTGAAAATATGTTTCAAATAATTATGCTTAACCTCTATGCAAATTTTCAAGGCACTTTATAATTTCTAAATATTATCTTGCCAAGTATAAAGCGAGACATGACAACAAAACAATATCGGGACAACAAATTACCATTTGTTTTACTAACAAGAAAAAGTTTTTTGCCAATATTCATTACAGTTAAGACAAATATTTAAAGAAAATATCATGAAGTATCAATGCAATTGATGGTTAAAATAAATTATTCATAGAGCAAATGCATTCAAAATTACACTTGAAATTAACTTTCCTTAAAGGGAAAATGAGTGATCAGGGAAATAGAAAAAATAAAACATGGTGTACAAAAACACACAAAAATGCAAGTCATCTTTCTAAAAATGAAAATATCATATTGCAATCTTTTGGCTACTTTTGATTAATGATATTCTATTAGCTCGTGCTTTTGAAGCCAAAATTTTGCATCAATCTATTGATATAATAGATCTGTATCACGGAAAAGGAAATGTACATTTAAAATATAAGTAGATTTTTAATAAGTTAAATTGAAAATTCTTTAATTTGAACTATTATTTTCAGCTAATTCAGAAAATACGTGTATTTTACATCAACAAATGCCGGTATTACGAAATTGCAAAATTGCTCGAAATACCAGTGTTCGGTATACGGGTATATCGGCATTGCAATCACTAGTCAACATTCAAACATTTCTGAAATGGTATTACATGAGTACAGATCAGTGGTTGGAAGTAGCGCGCTACAAGTAGCGACGCTACTGTAGTAGCTACATTTTTTAGTAGTTTGTAGTGTAGCGCACTACTTTTGAAAAAAAGTAGAGTAGCGAGTAGTTCGCAGCAAAAGAAAGCAGTTTGTAGCGATTTCTGAAAACTACTTTTAAATAAACTTTCGAAAAAAAAAAAAAGAATCTGAAAAATACGAGCTGACATCAGACATATTTTGACGCCATATGTTCTATTTGTTAGACCCCTATGGCATCGAAATGTTCACATTTCCCCAATATTTGCCTTCAGTAGAGCATGACTTAGAAAGAAAAGAATAAGCTATAACTACCAAGTAGTACCCCGTTTGTGTTTTCTGTCAGCAGAGAATGTCCTGTGGATGAACATTTTAGATGTCAATGAAATTATTGTGCCAAAATATCCTCCTAATGTGGAAGCTACTGTAGAGAATGACACTGAACTGCCCTGGTCGGCTAACAATAAATATTACAATGTCATAGAAATGTACGATAACAGAATGATTTGCCTGCTAAGCAAAAAGGTATGAATGTCATCGGCATTTACAGTCGAATATCAACTTACGCGAGGGATGCGTTCCAAGGCTCCCCACTTAGGTTGAAATTTCGCATTGAGAAAAAAAGTATCTATACGATTTTTTTTTTGTGACCATACCAATTATTTTAGAAATTTGTAAACACCCCTCACACACACACAAAAACTATTTTAACCCATTTCTTAACTTCATTTTTCCGAATTTAAACGTAGAGAACTGGAATTTTACTGTATTTGAAAAGAAACTTTGTTATTGAATAAAAATACGGTTAGGGTGCACAAAATCAATGGGAAAGAATGGCATAAAATCAAACAGTACGGTACGTATAGTATGTAGCAAAAATAAAACGCAGCACTGCAACAGTACTGTACAGTAGATACAGTAATTATATTCGACGCACTTTTTAGTAGTTCAAGAATATTGAAAATCTGTAAATTTCATTAGTTGTCAGAAACTTTCTATCATTCCTTTTAAAACTTTAGATAAACAGCCCGCTTATGTGAAATAATGTTTCATCAACTTCATATTTAGAATTAAAAAGATGCGGAGTGGTAATTTGTAAATTAACAAAGCGATATTTCGACTAGTACAGTGTGGGGTACTTTTGCTTTCAGTGATGCTAAAAGGAAAGTCCATTCATGAAACTAATATCTAGTACCCAATAAAGAAGTTGATACTTAATCCTTGCGATTCCCTTCCGAAAATTTTCGTGTGATGGGGTGAGGGATTCGCGTTAGCTCCAAAATCGTTGCTCGAGAAAAACTCGCTGTTTAGACATTTCGTGCGAGTCGACTCTTGCACATTGAAGTAAAGTAAGCATTTTTATTTATATTTCGGATATTTATAGATATTTGATTATAAGCACTCGTACCGTTTGGGATATATTTAAAATTTCTTTTTTCTTTCTTTCTTTTTTTTTTTTACTGATTGAGTGTCGATATATAAACAAAATAAATGTCAATTATTAAATATTGTAAGTTTTTGAGGTCATTTGGTAAAATTGAAAAATGCTCTTATTTCATTTTATCAGTAACGTAAGAAAGGAGATCGTATCCAGGTCCTGACCCCAGCTTGAAACTCAAAATTAATTAACTAGTTCCTACAAAATATAAGTACCTGTAAAATTAACTCCTATAATGAAAGTTAAAGATTTTCTCTTTTGTTTAAAAGATGTTTTTCACCAACTAAATCAATTTTATCGACATATATGTATTTCTATATAAAATTTTAATCAAATTATGACTGAATCAACATATTTACATTTTCAAGTAGCCGAGTTGAACTTCTTGAATGAAATATTCACTGTCAAGAATCAATAACTTAAAGGATGAATTCCTTCAACTTTTTAAATCCTTTTTTGCAGCAAATATTCGTAAAAAATGTTTGGAATGACAAATTGGCTCGGTAAAGGAATGAAATTATAAGTAATTCTTAGGAATATTCCATTTTCAAATGAGCCAATTTATTAATTTAAACCAGTTTTTTAATTTTTTTCTTTCAATCCTCAAACGATGTGTATGTGTATGATTTTTATTTATTTATTTTTTTAAAAGTAGCGAAGTAACGACTACTTTTCAAAAGTAGTTTGTAGTTGCTACATTTTGAAAAAAGTAGTCGTAGTTGTAGTTAACTACATTTGTAATAAAGTAGTTGTAGTTATAGTTCGCTACAAAAAAAAAGTAGTTTTTCCAACCACTGGTACAGATAAATATCCTTTCGACGCGAGTCTTTTTTTTTTCTTCTTCTTTTTTAAAAAGAAGGAAAAATCCATGATTATACATGAACGTTTAGAGTTCTTTTTTGAACTTGTTGAGAAAGTTGTCTAATTCGAGAAAAAAAATACACAAATGTTGGCATACTTTTCTTTCTTCTTCTATTAAAACTGGAAATTTTTCGTTGTAGAAGTTTATATGTTATTGCTCAATAATACTAATGCATGACTTTGATATTTTCTTTTTTTGAAATTGTATTCTCTATTGTGAAATTAACAAATGTAAAGTCAATGGTTGGAAAAACTACTTTTTTTTTTGTAGCGAACTACAACTACAACTACTTTATTACAAATGTAGTTAACTACAACTACGACTACTTTTTTCAAAATGTAGCAACTACAAACTACTTTTGAAAAGTAGTCGTTACTTCGCTACTTTAAAAAAAATAAATAAATAAAAATCATACACATACACATCATTTGAGGATTGAAAGAAAAAAATTAAAAACTGGTTTAGATTAATAAATTGGCTCATTTGAAAATGGAATATTCCTAAGAATTACTTATAATTTCATTCCTTTACCGAGCCAATTTGTCATTCCAAACATTTTTTACGAATATTTGCTGCAAAAAAGGATTTAAAAAGTTGAAGGAATTCATCCTTCAAGTTATTGATTCTTGACAGTGAATATTTCATTCAAGAAGTTCAACTCGGCTACTTGAAAATGTAAATATGTTGATTCAGTCATAATTTGATTAAAATTTTATATAGAAATACATATATGTCCATAAAATTGATTTAGTTGGTGAAAAACATCTTTTAAACAAAAGAGAAAATCTTTAACTTTCATTATAGGAGTTAATTTTACAGGTACTTATATTTTGTAGGAACTAGTTAATTAATTTTGAGTTTCAAGCTGGGGTCAGGACCTGGATACGATCTCCTTTCTTACGTTACTGATAAAATGAAATAAGAGCATTTTTCAATTTTACCAAATGACCTCAAAAACTTACAATATTTAATAATTGACATTTATTTTGTTTATATATCGACACTCAATCAGTAAAAAAAAAAAAAAGAAAGAAAGAAAAAAAGAAATTTTAAATATATCCCAAACGGTACGAGTGCTTATAATCAAATATCTATAAATATCCGAAATATAAATAAAAATGCTTACTTTACTTCAATGTGCAAGAGTCGACTCGCACGAAATGTCTAAATAGCGAGTTTTTCTCGAGCAACGATTTTTGAGCTAACGCGAATCCCTCACCCCATCACACGAAAATTTTCTGAAGGGAATCGCAAGGATTAAGTATCAACTTCTTTATTGGGTACTAGATATTAGTTTCATGAATGGACTTTCCTTTTAGCATCACTGAAAGCAAAAGTACCCCACACTGTACTAGTCGAAATATCGCTTTGTTAATTTACAAATTACCACTCCGCATCTTTTTAATTCTAAATATGAAGTTGATGAAACATTATTTCACATAAGCGGGCTGTTTATCTAAAGTTTTAAAAGGAATGATAGAAAGTTTCTGACAACTAATGAAATTTACAGATTTTCAATATTCTTGAACTACTAAAAAGTGCGTCGAATATAATTACTGTATCTACTGTACAGTACTGTTGCAGTGCTGCGTTTTATTTTTGCTACATACTATACGTACCGTACTGTTTGATTTTATGCCATTCTTTCCCATTGATTTTGTGCACCCTAACCGTATTTTTATTCAGTAACAAAGTTTCTTTTCAAATACAGTAAAATTCCAGTTCTCTACGTTTAAATTCGGAAAAATGAAGTTAAGAAATGGATTAAAATAGTTTGTGTGTGTGTGTGAGGGGTGTTTACAAATTTCTAAAATAATTGGTATGGTCACAAAAAAAAAAAAAAAAAATCGTATAGATACTTTTTTTCCTCAATGCGAAATTTCAACCTAAGTGGGGAGCCTTGGAACGCATACCTCGCGTAAGTTGATATTCGACTGTAAATGCCGATGACATTCATACCTTTTTGCTTAGCAGGCAAATCATTCTGTTATCGTACATTTCTATGACATTGTAATATTTATTGTTAGCCGACCAGGGCAGTTCAGTGTCATTCTCTACAGTAGCTTCCACATTAGGAGGATATTTTGGCACAATAATTTCATTGACATCTAAAATGTTCATCCACAGGACATTCTCTGCTGACAGAAAACACAAACGGGATACTACTTGGCAGTTATAGCTTATTCTTTTCTTTCTAAGTCATACTCTACTGAAGGCAAATATTGGGGAAATGTGAACATTTCGATGCCATAGGGGTCTAACAAATAGAACATATGGCGTCAAAATATGTCTGATGTCAGCTCGTATTTTTCAGATTCTTCTTTTTTTTTCGAAAGTTTATTTAAAAGTAGTTTTCAGAAATCGCTACAAACTGCTTTCTTTTGCTGCGAACTACTCGCTACTCTACTTTTTTTCAAAAGTAGTGCGCTACACTACAAACTACGAAAAAATGTAGCTACTACAGTAGCGTCGCTACTTGTAGCGTCGCTACTTGTAGCGCGCTACTTCCAACCACTGTGTAAAGTAATGAAAGATTTGAAGACCCTGCTTTCAGTTACAATTACAGATCATTTCCAAATACAAGATTTTTAGATTTTAGGTACAAATATTTTTAGATTAAAAAATGAGAATATGAAAGTTTATATTTGTGTATTTTCCTTTCTATACTAAAATAAACTCACGCAGTATTAGTATTTTTCTATTTCCATCGAGGTCAGGAAACAAATAAACAAGTAATTGTCATCATGTAGTTGATTGGCATCCCCCCCTCCGAGTATTTTTTGTTAGTAATTAAATTGATTAATTAACCTAATTTAAGCTAATTAAACAAGAGAATTTGCATAGTAATGATAAAATTGCTTTAAGGAAATCTAAAAAGTTTCTTTTTATCGTCTTGGAATGCGTAGTAACTTTTAGCTTTAATACGTTTCTCCAACTTTCTTGAACATGTTTCAGACTTTCTGGAAAAGTATAAATTTTTAAAGACATTTCTCGTTGAATTGTTTCAACCACATATATACAGTGGCTCCCAAAAGTGTTCGTACACCTACGACTTTTAATGAAATAGGCCTTTATCCGTTGGTTAGAATTAATATTTCGGAATAGATATTTTATTATAAGATCTATGATCTATATTTAACAAAACTACATTAACATTTTTAATAAAACATTAAAACTTAATTTTTTAAAAATCAAAAACCAAAAAGTGCCGGAAATTTTATTTCACAAAAGTCTTTGTACACTTTGAAAAAATGTCAAAAAATTTGTAAATAGTCTAATTTTTTACTAAGTTATTATTTAGTGGGGAATATCATGCAGTATCAACAGCAGCTTTTAAACGACTGGGAATAGATTTCATTGTTTTTTCTTCCTTTTTTTTTGTGCAATTTCTGAGTAAGTGCTCAACCACACTTCAAGTCTTACTGTTTCTAGTTCGCTTTTCGTTTCAATGGTGTATTTTCGTAATCTAGCCATCAAATATCTCCAAATATGTTCCATTTAGTTTAAGTCTGGCGATTGAGGAGATATTTCTAAGCTTAAGGACAAATTTTGAGGCACCAAACGCGAACATGTGCTTCTTATCGTTATCTTGACAAAAAACAAAGTTGTTTCCGATTACCAAATTTTGGGGTAATAGGTTTAAATTGCTTTTTAAAATATTTAAATGAACAGCATAAGTCATTATTTCATCAAAAAATTCCAAATTTCCAAGTCCTGATGCTGAGATGCACCCTCACACAAGAGCACCTTCACCGTCCTGATGATTAACCGATCCGACTAAGTTCTTAAGATTAAATTCCTCATTTTTTTTTTCTTTCATTTACAATTATACAACAATTTAACCCAAAATGTTAAATTTATTTTCGTCTATAAGTAAGACGTTGTTCCAAAACGTTTTGAGCTTATTTATCATTGATTTTACGACGGAAAGTGCAGGCTTACTGTTTTTCGCACGAACAAGAAAATTTCTGTGGGAAGAGGTTCCATTTAATCTAGTTGATCAGAGAACTTGGCGAACAATTTTAGGTAAAAATTAAACGTAGAATGTTTCATTCAATTCTGCAGAAACTTTTTTAGTTCTGAAATGTGTATTTTTCATATTTTTTTTAACTGTAAACCTCCGATCACGCTTTGTTAACTTTGCCAGTTGACCTTTTCTTACCTTGTTTTCGATCCGATTCTTGTCTTTAAAGCATTTTATCAAGCCCTTCACTATAGAATGGTATAAATTAACCAATTTAGAGACATTTCAAACCAATTTATGGCTACTGTGAGGGAAAAAATCAGATTTCGAATCGTGTTTGTTGTTTTTTACGCATACCTGCCATTTAAAAATAATAAGCAGAATATTAGGGAATAAATACACAAAAAATTAAAGGCAAATGACTTTACAGTATCATTAAAATGCAAGAATAATAAAAAAAAACATATGATAATTTTAATTATGAATTTATTCGAAACTATTTCAGTGTACGATGACGTTTGTGGCGTATTTTTTCTCTGTCTCTTCGTTTTTTGACAAATTTCAAAAATAAAATCTGGCAATATTCTGAAAAAAAAAAAAAAAAAACTACTGGGTTTTATTCAGAATGGCATAGGAATGGTGTGAAAAAAAATTGGACTTCATATTCGAATTCAGTTTTGCGTTATTTTGGTTTTACTACAAAATTTCAAGGTGTACGAACACTTTTGGGAGCCACTGTACATGTATAAAAAAAATCCAGATTTGATGTTACCAGCGATTTATTGCCTGGCTTGCCTTTTTCCTACTTTTTATTTAAACAAGTTCAACGTTCTTTTTTTAAATAACCTGGCACATTTTTTTTTATCATAATCCTACTCCTAAATAAACATCAAAACATACTTCATTAAAAAAACAATGTACAAGTATTTATTAAAAAACTAAAAATTATTGCATGCAAAAGAGTATTCATTTTCACGTGACATAATAATTACGTCACCCTCACTTAGCAACATTAAAAGACTCTAATTTAGCATTAAAATTGCTAAAAGGTGTCCTTGATCGCAAATAATCAGCATAACACAGACTAAAGTTAAAAGCAAGCTAATGGGACTGAACGAAATTCAAATAATATTGCATCAATTCTCTTTGCACTGCGACAAAGCGTGCCGGTGCCTGGCGTTTTATCATTTCCCTGTTAAGTTTATGTTTTTTAATTTTATCGTTACCTAAATGTACGTTTGTACAATGCAATATTTATTGTGTGTAGGCATCACGGATTACTTTTAAGTTCTGGTAAAAAGAATGTTTTTATAGGTTACTAGCTGACCCAGCCACGCGTTGCTGTGACGAAGTAGGTGGATTAAATACTCTTTTACTCAGTATTTTGATATAATCTAATTAATATTTTTAGTGAAGCTTAAAATAGTCTAGCCATTTTTAAAACATATCATATGAGATAGATAATGGGCGTGTTAGGCTGAAATAAGTACTTATTGAATTGTGTAAGTTCTAACTAAATTTTCAATGGCAAAAGAACTATACTTACGCTTAGTAAATTTTGCAAGTATGACTTTGGCCATAAATCAAAGCAAAATAACTTGAAAGTGATAGTAAATATCGAAACGGACTGTAAAATATCGGAACGTATAAATTAATTATAAACCAACATACACTTTTAGAATGTACACTACATTTTATTTATCTCAGATTTCTCTATAGTTTGTTATCAATAACTTCTTTACAAAATACATTAACTAAATTAAAAACATGTAAAAATTAAATTTATAAACGAGGTAGATAACATAGAATTCGATATATTGTTTCGATTATTTGAAAACTGAAAATTATCTAAGCACTAAGTTGTGCACAATATTCTTGTTTAACCTCTGTTTTGCTAACACGAATAGGTATGATAACTTTCCCACTTCTGAGCAAGCGATAGATAGTTTCCCATGAGAGAAACATGTATGTTTCAAGTCCAAACCGAAAGTAGACATTGTTTGGTCTTGAGATCTATTTATGGTCTTTTCAAAAGCTAAACAAATCGGAAATTGAAGCCTTCCAAATGTGTTTGAAAATTATGACGCTGTAAATAGATTACGTGGCAACACAAAAATTTCTCCTTTAAACTTTTCCGTCAAAATTGTTGAAATTTTGATGAAGAAACGTGTACCGTTGCATAATCTAGGTGGGTTTAAACTGTGAAATAGAATAATTGGTGAACCAATTTTCAACCGGAAACCGTCTAGTGGCATTCCTGGTATATCCAGAGAATTTAAAAATTCAGTTGGAATGTTTACGACTTTGTTTTTATCGACAACTGTATAGCCTTGTGCAGCATCAACGGTCAGCACAATCTGATTATGAAGTTTTTTCCAGCTGTCAGTAATGGCTAATTATTTACAATAATAGTAGCTAAGACAGCGTCTTTGCACTGTTTTCTCTCGTTGTAAATCAGTGTTAACTAAGTCGGTGACCCATCGATCAGGTGATATCACACCATAATGACTAAACAACAGATTTGAAATTGAAATACATAAATCTTCAATCAGCACTAAAGCTGCATCATACATCTTTGGTGTAAAATCTTGATTTGAACATCGGTGTGTTTGTTTAACTCTATGGAGTACATCTTCAAGCATAAAATTTATATAGTTTCCCCCGCAGAAATGATGATTGTGTTGGATATTATATCGTCAAAATCATCTTAAACAGTTGACAAATACTGTTTCTCGTTATGCAAAACCTGCATTAGAAAATGCAACTCCCAATGATTGTGTGCTACCAATAATTACAATTCGCGAAATACATCGTGATATATACTAAACACTCGACAAATAACGGGCTGCAAATATTCCCGTCTGTTCGGGAATGTTTAACCGAAAACAAATGCAAAAATAACATTCACTTTGTTTTGGAAGCACAGTTTTGTTTTGGATCAAGTTTTGGTCCCAATGTCTTGGCTTTAATTTTTAATTATGCCCGAGATAGATGAATGTTGTGTTCTTTGTTTGCGTGGCTTCCATGACTTTTTTTATTTTATTCAAAACTATAAAAAAAAAATATGAAATGTCCTGGAAAAAAAAGGGCAGTGAATACGGCGAATTTCTTCCAGTAACGTATCTTGTAAAAAATAGGAAAGTATTCCACTTGCTTGTTACTCTTGGAAAGTTATGGAATCCAGAGACTAACTTCCTCCCATTGGGAGTTACGTTCAACTGGACGGACCATGACAACGGTAGTGAAGTCGGTTCTTCACTACAATTCATTAATCTTACTGAAATTATCCTGGAATCTTTTTCAGGAATTCAGTACTATCCTAGGCTAAAAGCCAGTCATGTCGCTGGATCGTCAGAAAAAACTTAGGTAAGTTGAATGCAAAGCTTGACACCTCTCTACTTTTCCAAGAAAGCGCCAAAAATAATGCTAAAAGCATGGCGAAATGTAAGACAGACTTGTAAGCAAGTACCATAAGTCTAACTTGCCTACGATTTCTGCAAAGTTCCGGAATCCAGGGTCTCATTTACTCTCTCTGGGAGCTTTTAGGCAATGCAGACGGAGCGTAGTTGACCTGAAGCCGATACACTTGATAAATACGCTCAGTTAATCTTTGAACTGGGAGCTAAAAATATTTTCGCAACAGTGAGAAGTTTGCATTCATGACGTTTGCAGCAATTCAGGAAACTTTTTGACGCAGATACTTGATTTCCAAACAAAATTGTTGAGGACCCGTGAAATCCCAAGATGCTCCAAGGAAATAATCAGGGACATTTCGGGTTTTTTTACAGTGCATGTAAAATAGCGTGGAACATTGGTAAATAATTTTATTTCTGAGAATCGGACCAAACACATTAGGTTTTTGACAATGTAAAAAAAAAAAAAAAAAATCAGGGTCGTTTTTGGTGTTCAAGTGCTTTTCGTAGAAAATATCTTCGGTAAAATATACTCGTTGACCGTTTCCAAGATGTACTGCAAGATGCTGTACAGAAGGGTCTCTTTCATACATGGGGAAACTAAATTATGCCAGATAGCCCTTCGTTGTTGCTTATATATCCACTCATCGCGTTATTTCGTCCACATCTCGTACCTCAAATGCTACCTAATAAGGATCTTAAATAACGTATTGGACAAAGTAGTTAGTGCACTGTTAAAATTTTTCCGGAAAATTTACGGTAATTGTTACTGGCATCCATGTTGCCAGTAACTATTACCGGAAAAATCAAATGTTACTGTAAAATTTTACGGTTTCCTCGGTAGGCCACAGCAACCAGTTGGCGCTGGGATCGCTTATTTCTCCGGTATAAATTACCGTAAAAATCAGCGATGCGTTAGCGATGCAATTTTACAGTAACAATTACCAGAAAATCTTCCTGAATTTTTAACACGGAACTTCAAAGCTGGACATTTATATGAGCCTCATACGTTTTTAAAAGCAGTGGTGAGTATGAAACTACACGCTGCTTATCATTTTCAACTTGATTTGTAGAATTTGACATTTACATTGAAAAGTGTGGCCTCATTACTCCTCCTTTCTATGGCGATATTGTTGATAACCATCAATATCCGTAACATAGTATCATTTGTAATTTTTATCTAACTTAAAAATACAACTTTTGAGGATGAATTAACTTACAGCGCCATCTATTAAGAATTTACAGAACCAAACAATCAATACACACTATTAATGTATAATTAACCTTTTATTTGCAATAAAAAATTATAAAAACCATCCTATCTTTTAAGTTGGTCCAAATTAAAGATACGTATGAAATTTCATATAAATCGGTTCAATAGTTTCGGAGTTTACCCCGAACAAACATCGTGACACGAGATTTATATATATACTAGCTGACCCAGCCACGCGTTGCTGTGACGAAGTAGGTGGATTAAATACTCTTTTACTCAGTATTTTGATATAATCTAATTAATATTTTTAGTGAAGCTTAAAATAGTCTAGCCATTTTTAAAACATATCATATGAGATAGATAATGGGCGTGTTAGGCTGAAATAAGTACTTATTGAATTGTGTAAGTTCTAACTAAATTTTCAATGGCAAAAGAACTATACTTACGCTTAGTAAATTTTGCAAGTATGACTTTGGCCATAAATCAAAGCAAAATAACTTGAAAGTGATAGTAAATATCGAAACGGACTGTAAAATATCGGAACGTATAAATTAATTATAAACCAACATACACTTTTAGAATGTACACTACATTTTATTTATCTCAGATTTCTCTATAGTTTGTTATCAATAACTTCTTTACAAAATACATTAACTAAATTAAAAACATGTAAAAATTAAATTTATAAACGAGGTAGATAACATAGAATTCGATATATTGTTTCGATTATTTGAAAACTGAAAATTATCTAAGCACTAAGTTGTGCACAATATTCTTGTTTAACCTCTGTTTTGCTAACACGAATAGGTATGATAACTTTCCCACTTCTGAGCAAGCGATAGATAGTTTCCCATGAGAGAAACATGTATGTTTCAAGTCCAAACCGAAAGTAGACATTGTTTGGTCTTGAGATCTATTTATGGTCTTTTCAAAAGCTAAACAAATCGGAAATTGAAGCCTTCCAAATGTGTTTGAAAATTATGACGCTGTAAATAGATTACGTGGCAACACAAAAATTTCTCCTTTAAACTTTTCCGTCAAAATTGTTGAAATTTTGATGAAGAAACGTGTACCGTTGCATAATCTAGGTGGGTTTAAACTGTGAAATAGAATAATTGGTGAACCAATTTTCAACCGGAAACCGTCTAGTGGCATTCCTGGTATATCCAGAGAATTTAAAAATTCAGTTGGAATGTTTACGACTTTGTTTTTATCGACAACTGTATAGCCTTGTGCAGCATCAACGGTCAGCACAATCTGATTATGAAGTTTTTTCCAGCTGTCAGTAATGGCTAATTATTTACAATAATAGTAGCTAAGACAGCGTCTTTGCACTGTTTTCTCTCGTTGTAAATCAGTGTTAACTAAGTCGGTGACCCATCGATCAGGTGATATCACACCATAATGACTAAACAACAGATTTGAAATTGAAATACATAAATCTTCAATCAGCACTAAAGCTGCATCATACATCTTTGGTGTAAAATCTTGATTTGAACATCGGTGTGTTTGTTTAACTCTATGGAGTACATCTTCAAGCATAAAATTTATATAGTTTCCCCCGCAGAAATGATGATTGTGTTGGATATTATATCGTCAAAATCATCTTAAACAGTTGACAAATACTGTTTCTCGTTATGCAAAACCTGCATTAGAAAATGCAACTCCCAATGATTGTGTGCTACCAATAATTACAATTCGCGAAATACATCGTGATATATACTAAACACTCGACAAATAACGGGCTGCAAATATTCCCGTCTGTTCGGGAATGTTTAACCGAAAACAAATGCAAAAATAACATTCACTTTGTTTTGGAAGCACAGTTTTGTTTTGGATCAAGTTTTGGTCCCAATGTCTTGGCTTTAATTTTTAATTATGCCCGAGATAGATGAATGTTGTGTTCTTTGTTTGCGTGGCTTCCATGACTTTTTTTATTTTATTCAAAACTATAAAAAAAAATATGAAATGTCCTGGAAAAAAAAGGGCAGTGAATACGGCGAATTTCTTCCAGTAACGTATCTTGTAAAAAATAGGAAAGTATTCCACTTGCTTGTTACTCTTGGAAAGTTATGGAATCCAGAGACTAACTTCCTCCCATTGGGAGTTACGTTCAACTGGACGGACCATGACAACGGTAGTGAAGTCGGTTCTTCACTACAATTCATTAATCTTACTGAAATTATCCTGGAATCTTTTTCAGGAATTCAGTACTATCCTAGGCTAAAAGCCAGTCATGTCGCTGGATCGTCAGAAAAAACTTAGGTAAGTTGAATGCAAAGCTTGACACCTCTCTACTTTTCCAAGAAAGCGCCAAAAATAATGCTAAAAGCATGGCGAAATGTAAGACAGACTTGTAAGCAAGTACCATAAGTCTAACTTGCCTACGATTTCTGCAAAGTTCCGGAATCCAGGGTCTCATTTACTCTCTCTGGGAGCTTTTAGGCAATGCAGACGGAGCGTAGTTGACCTGAAGCCGATACACTTGATAAATACGCTCAGTTAATCTTTGAACTGGGAGCTAAAAATATTTTTCGCAACAGTGAGAAGTTTGCATTCATGACGTTTGCAGCAATTCAGGAAACTTTTTGACGCAGATACTTGATTTCCAAACAAAATTGTTGAGGACCCGTGAAATCCCAAGATGCTCCAAGGAAATAATCAGGGACATTTCGGGTTTTTTTACAGTGCATGTAAAATAGCGTGGAACATTGGTAAATAATTTTATTTCTGAGAATCGGACCAAACACATTAGGTTTTTGACAATGTAAAAAAAAAAAAAAAAAAAAAAATCAGGGTCGTTTTTGGTGTTCAAGTGCTTTTCGTAGAAAATATCTTCGGTAAAATATACTCGTTGACCGTTTCCAAGATGTACTGCAAGATGCTGTACAGAAGGGTCTCTTTCATACATGGGGAAACTAAATTATGCCAGATAGCCCTTCGTTGTTGCTTATATATCCACTCATCGCGTTATTTCGTCCACATCTCGTACCTCAAATGCTACCTAATAAGGATCTTAAATAACGTATTGGACAAAGTAGTTAGTGCACTGTTAAAATTTTTCCGGAAAATTTACGGTAATTGTTACTGGCATCCATGTTGCCAGTAACTATTACCGGAAAAATCAAATGTTACTGTAAAATTTTACGGTTTCCTCGGTAGGCCACAGCAACCAGTTGGCGCTGGGATCGCTTATTTCTCCGGTATAAATTACCGTAAAAATCAGCGATGCGTTAGCGATGCAATTTTACAGTAACAATTACCAGAAAATCTTCCTGAATTTTTAACACGGAACTTCAAAGCTGGACATTTATGTGAGCCTCATACGTTTTTAAAAGCAGTGGTGAGTATGAAACTACACGCTGCTTATCATTTTCAACTTGATTTGTAGAATTTGACATTTACATTGAAAAGTGTGGCCTCATTACTCCTCCTTTCTATGGCGATATTGTTGATAACCATCAATATCCGTAACATAGTATCATTTGTAATTTTTATCTAACTTAAAAATACAACTTTTGAGGATGAATTAACTTACAGCGCCATCTATTAAGAATTTACAGAACCAAACAATCAATACACACTATTAATGTATAATTAACCTTTTATTTGCAATAAAAAATTATAAAAACCATCCTATCTTTTAAGTTGGTCCAAATTAAAGATACGTATGAAATTTCATATAAATCGGTTCAATAGTTTCGGAGTTTACCCCGAACAAACATATACGTATGAAATTTCATATAAATCGGTTCAATAGTTTCGGAGTTTACCCCGAACAAACATCGTGACACGAGATTTATATATATATAGATATGAATTGGTCACTTTGGCTCTGGTGTCACTCCTCTGACAGTTTTAAAGCCAATACTGTAGCCCCTGAAGACATATTTTCCCCTGGTGCCTATAAAACTCAAAAAAGTTACAACATCACCTAGATCTCGTCTTTGCAAATGCAAAAATAACGACAACTAATGAAATAATGAATGTTAAACCAAACAGAAAATTTTTCTTTGGGAATGCAAAAAATTCACTTATACCGTATATTCACCCTTTATAAGCTATTAAATGGCGATGTAAATAACGTGTACGTATATCGAATTTTATAAAATTCGACTCCTTAAGTTTTGTGCAAATGGATGACACATATGTATCTATACGTTCCATAAAAGAAACTAAGCTCCAACTAGTTCCCAAAAGTTGATTTATTTATTACTCAACTCAGAAATACATTTAGAAAACTGATGATGCTATTTACGATTCTTCTTCAATTAAAAATTAATCTTGATTAAAGTAGAAGCGTAGCAGTATACATGTAGATATATTTCATTTGCGATTTTTTCAAAAGAAATCACAATATGTTTTTAAAACCATAAAAGTTATTTTTTGGCCAATATATAGATTTTATATTTATGACAATATGAGGAAAATATAATTAACATGTCATTTGTATTCGATATTTTATGAAATAAGTTCTGAACTGACAGTACAAATATGTTTCATTGGGCTTAAAAGTGCTGAATCGACTTCTTGGGAAGTAGTGGTTTTCCGGGATTGTTATGTCTTCAAGCTAATTCAAGTTCATTAAAGTATTGTTTTGTGCAATAAACTCTGTAGTGTCTACATTCACTGAACTTATAAAACAGCAAATATGTTTCAAGATTACTACATGCAAAAATCTTTTGTTGCTTAATGCTACCATTCAGCACCGGTTGGCAAAATTTCTTGACCGTCCGCGAAGCATGAATCTTGCAGTTACAATTTTCACAACCACCCGTTGAAGCACCCATTGAAGTTCAGCGCAGTCACAGGAATTAATAATTCCTTCATCTATTCACCACAATTCTTCTGGCCTCCGAATCCTTAATTAAAAGTGCCCTCCGTTGGCTTCGTTAATTACGTGTGTGTCCGGGCATTTAATTGCGAATTCCTCTTGAATGATTTTCTCGGACGCAAGCCGCCGTGAGTCATTCAATTAAAAGCAGTTTTACATTTGTTCCTCCCAATCTGACGACAGCAGGTGTGTATTTTTAAACAGAGCCTTGCGTTCGAAAAGATCCAACTGCGGATTCGATTTGATGTCGAATAACGTCTGGTCAGATCAATATAAGCAATTCCGCTGTACAATCGTCCAAGATGAGTCGGAAGTTAGCGCTGTAGGCAGTAATTTTTAATAAATCAATAGAGTTGAATACCAAACATGATATTTTCTCGTATACTGCATTTATACATTTTTAAATATTGAAAATACAATACAACTTGGATCAGTACCGGGTCTGCAATTTTTTCGAGTCGCGCAAAAACTTGAAACTGCCGCCCTTGCGAATCTTCCTTGTAGTTTCTGTATCGAATTATAAGGAAAAAACACAGAAATAGGGTGAATTTGATGCCCTGCAGACGTTGCCTCTTCCACCTAGTGATCCCCAAAGATTCGGCACTGAGCATAATGAACAACAGTGGCGAATGTAATATGTCGCAATCAAGGGAGCCCCGATAGGAGGTCACTGTGTCCTCCAAAAATGTCCTTATTCGGTAAATTTTGTTTGACTATAACGCACATTTAAAGAGAAAATTGCTAAATCGCAATTTGTAAATGCTTGAGTGTGCATACCCGTATTTCATCATTCGTCAAAACTTGTAGTTCTATATGGCAAACAGAGAATTTCCAGAAAGAGACTTGTCCAATACCAAAATCATTGGTCTCGGACTTTGGGACATTGTTCTAATGGCCACCAACTGGTTCCAGATACACAACTCATTGTACAATCCAATTATTCTGAAGTTATTTTTGAATGGCGATTTAAAGTGGTCCTACAGTGTAGTAGTATTCTGTGCAAAAGCTCAATGATTCAAAATATTTATCTGTTACCAATTTCTATTTGTTAACCCAGGGGTTCCCAAAGTGGGTGCAGCGAGTAGAGTTGAGGACATTGGTAAGAGATAAAATGTAGGGAGTGAAGACTTTCATTCACAAATCAAGACTCCCAAGTCGCGTGATAGATTTTAAAGCAAAGCATTGGGAGAAATCAGGTTTCTTTCGCTTGTTTCACGAAAAACGTGCCAACCATTCGTCGTAGCTGAGTCACGTGACTTGGGGTCTTTGGGTCAGCTTTTGCTAAGTCAATGATTGAACTTGCTCCCTTTATTTTAATTCTTGCTATAAGGTTGAGGAGTGCCGCGAAGTATCCGCGGTATCAATAGGAAAAATATAATAGCTATAGATTAGGTTATCGTGAGAAAATTCTAATTCTTCAAAGGGTGGCGCGAATCGGAAAATCTCCACTCGGTTTAGGAACCCCCGTGTTAGCAAATAAAATACACTTGTCATTCTTTTTATCCGACTGCGCGTGCGCAACGCAAAGGAGGGTAATGTGTTTATCAGTCTATGTCCGTTTCTATGTGGCGTTCTACAGGCTAAACTCCTGGACCAATTTTGGTAATTCTTACGTCAATCGATTTGTCTTAACCTTGGGAGTATCACTAAACACATGACAGTAATCAAAAGTACTATTTCAAACACCATTTGACATTTTGGCAAATTGGGATCGGCGAAAGCTGGGTATCGCACACTGTGTCGCACGCTACCTGAGTGCGAAAAATGTAGGGGTGGTTTTCGCTGCCTGAATGTTTACTAGACCAAGAGCTGACCCCCGAAAACGCGATTTATCTCTTTTATGGATTGTGGCCGGTTAAAATAATAAAAAAATGCAATTTAAAACTTTGGCTCGAATCCCCCCCACTAATTTTGGGTCACACGGCTGCGTGGGTGGATGAAAGGTCAAAAAAATGAAAAATATCAAAGTGATGAGTTAAATGGCTAAAAACTATATAATAGCATTAAATTAATAAGAAAAAACCCGTAGCGAATTTCCCCCCCAGCTATGTTGGGGCGAATGTGGTGCCCCCCAGCGGTAAAGTATCGATTATGAAACTTAAAAAAAAATGATCACTTTCGTGGGGGGGAATTTTACAGGGTATTAGTTTCATTATTTTGATTGCCAAAAAAAATTCCCCCCCAGTAACTATGGGTCAATTTGTCAAAAAAAATTTTTTTTTGTTCCTCTTTATTTGGTTCAAGTCGAGTATTATTCGAACTTACGCATGACTGTTTAAGTTGCAAAAAAACCCCCCCAAAGTTTGAACGTTTTTTCATTAAAAAAAAACTCGTAGCAATCCTCCCCCCACACCTATAGAGGGGGTTGCTACGCGGTGCGCAGTTTTACAACGTGGTGCCCCCCCCCTCAGGGGTGAATTGTCGATTGATTAAATTAAAAATAAATGATCACTTTCGTGGAGGGAATTTTACAGAGTATACATTTAATTGCAAAACAAAATATCTCCTCCCCAGCAATTATAAGTCTACTAGCTGCATTGCCAGGCGTTGCACGGTCTACCTCAAAAATGTACGTGTATTCGGCGTTCCAAGCATTTTATACAATTATATAAATTTTCTCGCTTTCATTACATTTCTTATTGCTGCTCCACTTCTATTAGTCAAAGCGAAATGTTATATAGCCTATAGCCTTCTCAATAAATGGACTATTCAACACAAAATGAATTTTTCAGTTCGAACCCGTCGTCCCTGTAGACCAAGAGCTGAGCCCCCAAAACACGGTTTATCTGTTTTATGGCGGGTGGCCGGTTAAAATAATAAAAAAATGCGATTAAAAATTTTCGCTCTAATCCCCCCCCCTCCGCCCACTATTTTCGGGTCACACGCTGCATGGGTGGATGAAAGGTCAAAATAAAAGAAAAATATTAACATAAGTGAAATGGCTAAAAATTATATAATAACATTAAATTAATTTAAAAAAAAAACCACGTAGCAAATCTCCCCTCCAGCTATGTTGGGGCGAATGTGGGAGCCCCCCCCCCAGAAGTAAATATCGATTGTTAAAATTAAAAAAAAAAAAATCACTTTCGATGGGGAACTTTACAGGGTATTTGTTTCATTATTTTGATTTCCAAAAAATCTCCCCCCCCAGTAACTATGGGTAAATTTGTCAAAAAAAAAGTTTTTTGTTTCTCTTTATTTGGTCCGAGTCCAGTACTATTCGAACTTTCCCATGACCTCTTAAATTGTAAAAAACAATCGCAATTATTTATTCGGTAAAAAAAACACGTAGAAAATCCCCCCCCCCAGCTATATTAGGGCGAACTTGTTGCCCCCCAGGAGTGAATTATCGATTGATTAAATAAAAAAAAAAGATTACTTTCGTAGAGAGGAGGGATTTTCTCAGAGTTTACATTTGATTGTAGCAGGGGAAAAAATCCCCCCCCCCAAAAAAATGTTTTTAATTTAAATTAAAAATTTTGAAATAATTTTCAAAATGAAAGGAAGCAATTCAGCGTCCGTACATCTGCTTCTACCATTGTGTGCTCAGCATGAAAAGAATGAAGGGGAAAGTATACGCCTGTGATGATTTCTTCTTGCTGTTTCGAGGGCAGTTTCGTCAGTGATCAACTGTAGCCAACACAGTGAAGTCGTTATAGCTGTTGGTTTTTCTTTGCGGAGCACGCTGTACCGCATCCTTAATCTGAAAACGGAAATAAATCCTTTTTTCAAAAATATATTTTGATGTTTTTATATTATGCGTGTTTTAAAGGGTAATTTAAAGTGTAGCCAGCCACCAGATAAAAGATAATGTTTTGACAGAAACTTTATTTGAAGGAATAAAAGTTTCAAAGATTCGAAAACACTGAAAACTGAAATTCCGTCATTTAGATTTTTCCGAGTTCTTAACAGAAGCAGATTTATATCATCGAGATTTCAGGAACATTTTTATCAAACTAGATAGACACTATCACAACCAATATGCTGAAGGTAAATAAATCTATATGAATTTCCAAATTATTATTTTAAAAATTCATTTAACGCATCGGATTAACGCATTAACATTTACAAGTAAAAATGTCGTTATTGCAATTTTAACATAAAATCACTTTTGTTTGTGAAATAAACTCATAATTACTGGGGTAGGGGGAGTTTTTTTTTTTTTTTTGCAATTAAAACAATTAAATGTACACTCTCGAGATAATATACTAAATTATCTTTTATCTGGTGGCTGGCTACACTTAAAATTACCCTTTAAAACACTCATAATATAAAAACATCAAAATATATTTTTGAAAAAAGGATTTTTTTACGTTTTCAGTTTAAGGATGCGATACAGCGTGCTCCGAAAAGAAAAACCAACAGCTATAACGACTTCACTGTGTTGGCTACAGTTGATCACTGACGAAACTGCCCTCGAAACAGCAAGAAGAAATCATCACAGGCGTATACTTTCCCCTTCATTCTTTTCATGCTGAGCACACAATGGTAGAGGCAGATGTACGGACGCTGTATTGCTTCCTTTCATTTTGAAAAATATTTCAAAATTTCTAATTTAAATTAAAAAAAATTTTTTTTGGGGGGGGGGATTTTTTTTCCTGCTACAATCAAATGTAAACTCTGAGAAAATCCCTCCTCTCTACGAAAGTAATCTTTTTTTTTTTATTTAATCAATCGATAATTCACTCCTGGGGGGCAACAAGTTCGACCTAACATATATGGGGGGGGGGGGGGGATTTTCTACGTGTTTTTTTTACCGAATAAATAATTGCAATTGTTTTTTACAATTTAAGAGGTCATGGGAAAGTTCGAATAGTACTGGACTCGGACCAAATAAAGAGAAACAAAAAACTTTTTTTTTGACAAATTTACCCATAGTTACTGGGGGGGGGGGAGGGAGATTTTTTGGAAATCAAAATAATGAAACAAATACCCTGTAAAGTTCCCCATCCCCAACCCCACGAATGTGATTTTTTTTTAAATTTTAACAATCGATATTCACTTCTGGGGGGGGCTCCCACATTCGCCCCAACATAGCTGGAGGTGAGATTTGCTACGTGTTTTTTTTTTTTTTAAATTAATTTAATGTTATTATATAATTTTTAGCCATTTCACTTATGTTAATATTTTTCTTTTATTTTGACCTTTCATCCACCCATGCAGCGTGTGACCCGAAAATAGTGGGCGGAGGGGGGGGGGATTAGAGCCAAAATTTTTAATCACATTTTTTTATTATTTTAACCGGCCACCCGCCATAAAACAGATAAACCGTGTTTTGGGGGCTCAGCTCTTGGTCTACAGGGACGACGGGTTCGAACTGAAAAATTCATTTTGTGTTGAATAGTCCATTTATTGAGAAGGCTATAGGCTATATAACATTGCGCTTTGACTAATAGGAGTGGAGCAGCAATAAGAAATGTAATGAAAGCGAGAAAATTTATATAATTGTATAAAATGCTTGGAACGCCGAATACACGTACATTTTTGAGGTAGACCGTGCAACGCCTGGCAATGCAGCTAGTAGATTTATAATTGCTGGGGAGGAGATATTTTGTTTTGCAATTAAATGTATACTCTGTAAAATTCCCTCCACGAAAGTGATCATTTATTTTTAATTTAATCAATCGACAATTCACCCCTGGGAAGGGGGGGACACCACGTTGTAAAACTGCGCACCGCGTAGCAACCCCATCCATAGGTGGGGGGGGGGATTGCTACAAGTTTTTTTTTTAATGAAAAAACGTCCAAACTTTGGGGGGTTTTTTTTTGCAACTTAAACAGTCATGCGTAAGTTCGAATAATACTCGACTTGAACCAAATAAAGAGGAACAAAAAAAATTTTTTTTGGCAAATTGACCCATAGTTACTGGGGGGGAATTTTTTTTGGCAATCAAAATAATGAAACTAATACCCTGTAAAATTCCCCCCCACGAAAGTGATCATTTTTTTTTAAGTTTCATAATCGATACTTTACCCCTGGGGGGCACCACGTTCGCCCCAACATAGCTGGGGGGGAAATTCGCTACGGGTTTTTTCTTATTAATTTAATGCTATTATATAGTTTTTAGCCATTTAACTCATCACTTTGATATTTTTCATTTTTTTGACCTTTCATCCACCCACGCAGCCGTGTGACCCAAAATTAGTGGGGGGGATTCGAGCCAAAGTTTTAAATTGCATTTTTTTTATTATTTTAACCGGCCACAAGCCATAAAAGAGATAAATCGTGTTTTGGGGGGTCAGCTCTTGGTCTATACGGTCTACTAATTGGGGTCTCAGTGGCCGAGTGGTCTAAGCGATTGCTTCTCCCACTTGAGGCGGTGGGTCAAGACACCTTTGCTCCGGATGTACTTCCCCTCTTTCTGATGTGAATTCTTTCATGTGTTCTTTACATGTATTCTGTACTGTAATAAAAAAAATATATCATGCGTAACGAAGGCAAGACACTCAGATTGTAGTCCTCATCAAAGTAATAGTTGTGTGTGTGTGTAGGCTCGCATGTGTAGACTTGTGTGTACGTAGACTTGTGAATGCACATAGGCGTGTATGAGTGTGTGTAGAACATGAACTCCACCAACCAGGAGAAGCGGATTTCGGGGGACATTGCTCAGGACCGGTGGAGCCGCGCCAGCAGAGGACGGTGGGCGGGAGTTCTGCAGAGGGAGGCGGGGGGGGGGGAATAAAATCAGCGTAAAGTCAAGGACAGTCAAATGAGAACAATAAGCAATCGTGATTGCCAAAAAAAAAAAAAACACGCATGCCTTTTGACTTGCGAAATTGACTTGAATATGAGGTCATCAATCAGAACCTTTTTTTTTTTTTTAATTTTTGAATTCTTCATTAGTTTTTGTTGAATTGTCAAATTATTTCGAACACTATTCTTAAAACTTGAAATTTCGCTTCTTATTCCAGAAAAGCAAAAGGGAGGAAGGAACTGGTTGTAACAAATCCCCGTTAGAAAGTCTGAGTTCGAAAGTGCAAGGGGGAAGGAAACGGGATGCATACTACTCATTGTTTCAATTTTACAAGATCAGTTTAGCGATAGTGGGGCTTTCCCCTCTCGGAAGAAACACTATCCAAGCAGCTGATTGTTCCATATGCTTCAAGAGTAGTGAAGTAGGAAGATAGAGCGATTGAGCAGATGTTCGAAAGTGTCGGAGATGTACTAGAACTACTTACGTTTCCTTTGTTTTCGAGAACGTCATTGGAAGAAAAATGGAGTTATGAATTTAGAATGAAAGAGACGGAGTTCTCCATGGTGAAGTAAAATGGATTGAGTATTTTTTCATAACTCTTTAGCGTGATGGAATTGTAAAAGAATGGCTTATGAAATTGCAATATTTTTTGTATAAAAGGTCAATTTATTGGGGAATTATCGTAACTTGGAACATGCCAAGTTAGCAAAAAATGAGTTTTTTTCTAAAAATGTTGGTGCTATTTCCCCTTCATGCTTTGATTTTACAGTTTAATGAAACTTTTATTTAATTTTTCAGACTTCATATATTTTTTGGCGGGTTATTTTATATTTTAATTGAACTTTTTATGTTTGGCTTTTTTATTTAAAGAATTATTTCACTTTTTAATGGGTTAAATTGTTTGGCTTTTTTGAGCAGTTACGATTCTCTTATTCTCCTCACTTGATCAAGGATGATGTTGCTCTGACTTTTCAGATTACCATGATGACGTTGTTTTCAATATTTATTTAGAGAGCAAAATTTTCGCCGTAATCGTTACAAATCGTCTGCGGTTTGATTTTATTCATATTTTTTCAGGGCTTAACTCAAGCAGACTTTACAAAAAAAAAAAAAAAAAAAGGGGGGGGGGAGAGTTTTTTTTGTGTAAAATGACATTTTTTCAGGAAAAAACACCTCTATAGATGAACTAAAACAGCAAAACCCCCTTCATCTAAATACAAAACTTCCAGATTACTATTTTAAATCATTTAAGATTGATAAGAAATAAAAATACATATTATACGCTGCAAATATGTAATCCTCGTGATAAGTGATAGAGTGGATACCGGCTACAAAGTCTTTATATTTATTACTGCATCCTAATTATCATTTCTATTTTATAGATATGCCTCCTATAACCTATTCTATAAAATCACCAGCCATTATAGGACCGATACAAATCTTTTGGCCATTTCCGTTACATCCATTTGTATCCATTTGTAGAAACAAGAAACCCAAAGAGTAGGGTCCTATCGCAGTTCGTGATTGCGAAAAACATAATTTGAATTCAAGACCTCAAAAGTAAGATAAAATAAACAAATTGGAAATTTGTTTTGAAATTTACAGAGCATAAATAAGAACCATTGTGTTTAATGATAGAACTTGCAATGAAGCCGTATTTTTCCTTTTTGGCAGTAAATTCAAGAAAAGTGGAAATTTTTCACTTTTGTTTTTTTTATAGAGCAAAGTGAAAAATTAAATATTTTCCCAATGAAATATTCTATTCGATTAAAAAAAAATATTTTTAATCAAATGAAGCAGTAAATAAAAGTTGGATCAGTTGCGCACACAAGGGAAGGGTCCAGGGGGTCCGGACCCCTCCCATAGGGCTTGCTTTTTCCCCCGATTGAATATGATTCTATGTATTTTGTGCCTAAAATAATTTCAAACGAAAGGTAACAATAATTTCAGTTCTAATAAGTGAAATAATAAAATCCTCATGTTAAAAGATTTAAAAGATTATTGAGCACTTTTCCTATAACAAATTGCCTATAACAAGCAGAATGGTGATTATAAATGAATACACTGTAATAACCAAGTTTTTAGTTTTGTAATAACAGATTGCATTAAGTGACATTTTATGAACTTCTTTAATTCTATGGTGCGTCCAAAACGATGAATTTGCTTTGCTGAATCCATTTTTTTAATTATGAGAAAAGTTAATACGTATATTATTTTGCTTTCTGGTAATGTATTTAACTATAGTTCATTAACTAATGCTAATTATTTATTCAATAGTTTATTTTTTACTCTTTTTCGTTCTCGAGAAACGATAAAATCAAGTCAATATGTTTGACGGCGTATTCTGGTATTTTATGAGAATGAGGCTTTCGATCTTGGACCCACCCCTTGCAAAATTCCTGTGTGCGCCACTGAGTTGGATGAATTAATGAAAAGATAATTAAAACATATATAAATGAATAATCAAATAAATTAACTAATCAATACACGAAGAAAAATAAACGAGTGAGTAAACAAGAGAATGAATAAGAGAATGAGTAAATTAAGGGATAAATATGTGAATTACTAAATGAAGAAATGTAAACGAATTGATTAATAAATGAGTGCATAAGTGGTTTAGTAACTGATTGAGTGAGTAAACGAAATTAACTATTTTACTTCGCCCCACATGTACTAGACTAATTGTACAAAGTATTTGAAATACAAATTAGCTTATTGTTATCTAAATAAATACTGCATTGAATATTAGAAGTTCTTAATTTATATTTTAAATGATCTTCACAAGAACTTTATCATTTTATAATAACGAAAATAATTTTTGACTTACTGCAAAATATTACAATATGAGCATCAATTTTATTAGAAAATTTCCTTAATGGAGTTGTTTCCTTCAGTCAAAAGTACTACTTTTAGTCACTGAAATTGATAGAATGAGTAAAAAAAAATAACATTGACCCAGAAAATACTTTCATTTTCCCAACAGTTATTTTTTAATTAATTTTTTAAAATGTCCGATTTTGAAAACAAGGCGTGTCTTTATGACGTCACAAATGATGCGATTTGGCGCATCTTTCTTTCGCGTTTCCACGTTATGATAATCAAGAAGCGAATTAAATTGCGCTCTACGCTTGCTATCAACCCTATCGTTGCCAATACAAGAGATTTAAGATGCGAATTAAACATTTTTCTCTGTGAATGGCAACACTGAATGGCATTTTATCATTTGTGATGTCATACGACAGAAACGTAAAAAATGAAAGCACACCGATTTAAGAACTATTTTTAAAATATTAAACTTAGTCAAATTATTTAAAAAATGATCAGATCCTATGTTTTTAAGCATGCTCTTTCAGAAAAAAAATACTTTTAAATTTTGGAAACGACCCCATTGTCATGAGTTTTTAATTTCGGCTGCACTTTTGTCCTGTTTTGAATAGACTACGTGTGCTACGTTATAGCTAAAATATTACCCGATAGGTGGAACTAAAAGCAGAGTAACACCATTTCACTTTACCCCACATTCCCCTACTTATCAAAGTCAAGTTCCCGAACAAATTATATTTATAGTAAATTCTTCACTCTTGTAAATGTGATGTGAAATTTGATACTGTCAAAATCGGAAAGGAATCTTAAAGCTACAAATTAGTTAATCCAACAACTAAATTAAATTAATTCCTAGTTTTGAAGTTGACGATCGATCTTTAACGGATAAGTTGGGTGTCACAAACTCAATATTCTCAACTCTATGACGACTGTAAAATTTATTTGAATTCCATTAAATCAGTTAGAAACGGTGATTTACCAAGCGAGTACTTGTTCATTTAGAGACCAAAGTATGTCTCTAAAAATCGCTTTGATGTTTTTTTAGCGAGTTTAAAGCTTAAAAAGAATGTAGAGAAAATATTAACATTTTAAAAATGTATTTGACTTTTTTCCTCAAAAATTGATACAAACTTGGACGAAGTCAAATTCACCTAAAGAACTATTGGATCAGTTCGTGGAAAATCAAATATTTCTTTTTTTTCTACTCGTGATAGCGCTATATTTCATTTCAAAACTTGTAATAAGCAAAATTTGTGCTGTGAAATCTTTATGCGAGGGCTTCAAAATTCTGATCTACAACCTATTAGTGTGACGGAAGTGACGAAAATGTTTTTTAATTGCTGTCAAAAACAATGAAAATAATTACAATAATAAAGTTAAAATATTTCTGCTTTTAGATTGTTGAAAAAAATAATGAAAAGTAATATAGTAATTGGCAACCCCTTAGCTCGAATACGCTACCTTGCGGTGATTAACAATACTAAAGAAAAGGGTAAAACATTCCATCCCAGGAGTTTTCCTTGGTGTAAATTACAGGCTTCAGACAGTTTGTGGTGTAATGTAATTTCAGAAGAATAGAAAAGAAAGCTTCCCACATACACGATGAAAAATTACTGTCATTCACTAAGCGTCAAAGCAAGTTGTAAATTACGCCATTTGTTTGTTTTACCTCTTTCATCCGCCATTAGCAAGTGGCTGCAGCGCCCCCTGTATAGTTTATTAGAGTTGCGAATTATAAAAATAATTTTGTTAATAAATTGAAAAAATGAATTTTAAGGTTGAATTTGTGGTCATCAGTTTAAAAGCGTACTAATACACATTGCTTTTGTTCAGCCTTGAAATTAGTATGTTAACTTTTATTAACAAGTTCACTTTATAATTACTACTAGCGGTACCCACACGGCTTTGCCCGTAGAAGAAAAATTAAAAGATCATTTGGTTCGCCTGTATGTTTACAAATAATGGATGATCAATTTCTCGCTAATTTGCTATGTTCATTTGCTCGCCCATGTTTTGGTAGTTTGCTCGTCCACGTGATGGTAATTTGCTCATCCATGTTAATTTTCTCAGTAAAATGTTCTTAAAATTAGAACATAAAAAGAACAAAGTTGAATTTTCGAAAAATCGGTTCGAGGTGCGCACCCCCATCTGTACCAAGTTTCATGAACATCATCCGAACGGTCTAGGAGCTATCCGCGTCACAGACATCCAGACATCAAGACATCCAAAGATCCAGACTTTCAGCTTTATTATTAGTAACTAGCTGCGTTGCCTGGTTTTGCCTGGTCTACCCTGAAAATAAAAATTGTGTCAAGTGACGTATATTCAAGAACAAGGTTTAAATAAGTAAACATCATGCAAAATTTCCCTCCCAAACAATGATGACATATATTAAAATACTTTTAAGACATTAAATCGAGAAAGATGGATTTAAAAAGCGTAACCATGGACACACAAAATAAAATAAGTTTAAGGAACTAAAATGTGAAATAAAATGGTTAACAATTTGAATGGAAATGAGATTTTTTGAACTTGATTTAAAAAGGTTTGTAACATTTTTTCCTTTTGAGATAGAAGCTTAGTTTTCCGACCATAGGTCGAGATGGATCTGTTGGAGTAAAAAATATTGCTTTTTACAATGGTTTCAAAAAGAAAACTGTTGGACCATTCCTTCACTTTTTATTGATAAATTTAATGAAGAAAGTAGTGCCAAAATTTCAGCTAGGACTAAAATAAATTCAAGCTAAAAATGTAAATAACTCCCGCAGAAATCCAGTTAGAGCATTGAAACAAATTGCGTAGAACGCGGAATATTCTACCCTTTCCAACGATATGTAATGTTAATACATGCAAGTAATATTTCACCCACATTTTTGGGAATTTATGTGAAAACTGGGCCTAAATTGGAATAAAAAAAGAACTACTCATCGAATTTTTTTTTGAACCGGCCTGCAAACCTTTCCGGTACTAAAAGAAAGATACCGTGAAAATTTCAGCGAAATCGGCCAGTAGTTCTCGAGTTTTGCTCGTTCACACAAACAGACGCTTTTTGGAGACTTTTATACTACTACTAGTTGTACCGCACGGATTTGCCCGTAATGGAAAATTAAAAGGTCATTCAGTTCGCCTGTATATTTACAAATTATGGATGACGAATTTCTCGCCAATTGGCTATGTTCGTTCGCTCTCCTATTCCACGTCATGATAATTTCGTAATTTACTTGTCCATCTTATAATAATTTTGCTCCGGAAAGTGTTCTTAAAATTGAAATAGAAAAAGCACAAAATCGAATTTTTGAAAAATCGCTTCGAGGTGCGCACCCCCCATGCTACAAACTAACTTTGTGCCAAATTTCATGAAAATCGGCAGAACGGTCTAGGCGCTAAGCGCGTCACAGACAATCTACAGACATACAGACAGAGAGACTTTCCGCTTTATTATTAGTAAAGATGTAGAGAAGAAGAAGGGTTACACTGAGCAGTCACGTGTTGCCTCCTTTGACCAAAGCCTGACGTTGCACTGATTTTTCAGATTACCATGACAACGAAAATAAGTCTAGTCTGTCGTTTTAATATTGTGGGGAGGGTGGGGGGGGGGGGGGCTTTTTTTATTGAAAAGAGAAATGACTCAATTTGTTTGCATACTTCTAAAAATTTTGTTCAGGAAAGAAATTTTGCATTTATCCACCTTATTTCATTATTTCTTAAAAGAACTATTTCCCCCAAAATGCCCATCAATACACGAATTATAAATTAATTTCAAGTAGATAGTCTATTTGCATTAGTTATAATTTTTTAAATAATATTTCTGAAAAAAAAAAGAGTTGAATTTTAAATCACATACAAAGATGTAAAAATTATCAAAATTTTGGAATCCTAGTTTTAACTAACATATTTGCTAACTTAAAAGTTAACATATGGCAATGGCAATAGATATTTTGCTGTTACTAAGGGCATCAGTATTCATTTCTCTTTAATGGCAGCTGTTATGAAATATCTCTACATAGTATAAAATGAAGTCCCCAAAAAAGCGTCTGTGGGTTTGAACTCGCAAAACTCGAGAACTATCCGGCCGATTGAGCTGAAATTTTCACAATTTGTTCCTTTAAGTCCTGAAAAGGTTTGCAGACCAGTTCGAATAAAATTCGATGAATAGTTCTTTTTTTTTATTCCAATTTACGTCCAATTTTCACATAAATTCTCAAATGTGGGGTGAAAAATTACTTGCACATATTAATATTACATATCGTTAGAAAGGGTAGAATTTTCTGCGTTCTACGCAATTTGTTTCAATGCTCTAACTTTATTACGGCGGGAGTTATTTGTGTTTTTAGCTCGAATTTTTTTAGGCTTAGCCGAAATGTAGGCACTTCTTTCTTTATTAAATAAATCAATAAAAAATGAAGGAATTGTCCCACAGCTTTCTTTTTGATGTCATTGGAAAAAGCGACCTTTTTTACTCCAGATCCAACTCGACCTATGGTCGAAAAAATAAGCTTTTATCTCGAAAGGGAAAAAAGTTACAAGCCTTTTTAAATCAAGTTTAAGAAATCTCGATTCCATTAAAATTATGAACCATTTTCTTTCGCATTTTAATTCCTTAAACTTATTTTATTTTTTTTTTGTTTCCATGGTTACGCATTTTAAATCCATCTTTCAGGGTTTAATTTCTTAAAAATATTTTAATATCTGTCGTCATTGTTTGGAAGGGAAATCATTATTTTTTTTAATTTATTTTTCACGCCTGATTGTTGAATATTCCGTCACTTGACACATTTTTTATTTTTTCAAGGTGGACTGGGCAAAGCCGGGCAGCGCAGCTTGTGTTGCATAAATAAAAGTTTTTCCTTTTAGCTTACGTAAAGAGTAATTTATACCGGTCGTCTTTTTTGTTTAATTTCATTACTTTACACTAATATGGTAAACCCAAACGCTAATCTGATAAAAACCGGACGGAAGCTTTAATCTCATAATCGGTCACTTCGACAAAGAATGAACACACCACCTCGCTTTAGCCCGACCATTATTTTCTGACCTGAATGGTCAGTAACGCGAATCAGTTAAGCAGTAAGCTGTTATTAAAATATCGTTGCTCGAATAATTGAGGTTAATGTAATCTTTTGTGAATTTTTAACTGTAAAAAAAAAGTTTAGAAAATACAACCTTTAAGTATAGGGTAACAAGTTTCTTTCTTTTGTTCTTTGTTGTTGCACAAGATCATTGTCTGTCTCCAATGGATGCGTTTGTGCTTCCAGGGTTTTCAAAACTAATTGCAGAGTTTTTTTTTTCAAATATTACTGGGTAGGATTAGATTTCTTAATTGCTGCTAGTGTAAAAGTGTTGAATATTCCCAATTGCATTTAGCATGCTCTACAAAATATACGCAACAGCATTAAAAACCTCAAATTTTGAACAAAAGAAAAAAAAATTGAATTTTGACAGTTGGAATTCAAATTATGTTTTTCGCCATCACGAGTGTGTGTGTGTGTGTATGTAGGCGTGTGTGTCTGTGTCTGTGTGCAGGCATGAATGTGTGGGTATGTGTATGTGTGTAGGTGTGTGTGTGCATGCGTATGTGTAGGTGTGTATGTATGCGTGTGTGTGTAGGATATGGACGCAACCTGGAGACGGTTTTCGCTGGAGGAGCAGCATCGTGAGGCCTGTCGACGGTGGTGGTGCAGAGGTTGGTGGGGGGAAAATAAAATCAAAGGAATTCAAAACAGTCAAATGAGAACAATAAGCAATGTGATTGCACAAAAAAAAAAAAAAAAAAGAGTTTTGACGTTTTGAAATTATGTTTTCCGTTTTCACGGATTACGACAGGGCCCAACTCGTTGGGTTTCTTGTTTCTACAAATGGAATGGAATGGAAATGGCCAAGAAATTTGCTCCCTTCATATTACGACTGGTGATTTTCTAGAATAGGTAATACGAAGCATATTCATACAAAAGAATTGGCGATTAGTATGTGCTAATAAAAATAAAGATTTTACCAGTACACTTGTCATAAAGATTATTTACTGCGTATAACGTTGTGTATTTTTGCTTCGGATCAATCTTAAATGATGGGAATTATTAGTTTGGAAATTATGTATTTAACTGAAGGTTTACTGTTTAAGTTCATCTATAAAGATGTTTTTTTCCCCTGAAATACACAAAAAAAACCCTTTTAGATAAAAAATCTGCTTGAGTTAAGCCCTGAAAAAATTATAAATAAAACCAAACAGCAGACGATTTGTAACAATGACGACGAAACTTTCGCTTTCTAAATAAATATTAAAAACAACCGTCGTCATGGTTATCTGAAAAATTAGAGCA
This sequence comes from Uloborus diversus, assembly GCF_026930045.1. NCBI lineage: Eukaryota > Metazoa > Arthropoda > Arachnida > Araneae > Uloboridae > Uloborus > Uloborus diversus. Next base: position 128,054,542 of record NC_072739.1, on the reverse strand, counting down.
ACATCAACTTTGGTCAAGTGAGAATAATAAGCAATTCGTGATTGCCTTTTAGAACTCGAAAAGATGTAAGCTTATGAAAGTAGCGACAAAAACCAAAAGTTCGTTCCGTCGACAATAACTTTTACTTTATATCTATTCATATCATCCATAAGCGTACCTTTATTTGCATTGAAAAAGGAGTACCGTGTAACCAAAAATACGTTTTAAAAAATGTAGTTGCGCATAATCAGCTGTGGGGCCGTCGCCGATTAACACATACGAGTGCATGATGCTGCGTACCAATCCTATTCCGAGTCACAACTGACTTCAACTATATTTATGTCGAGGACTGCATACTAAGTGCCTTGCCTCCATTATTTTATATACCGATAGATGGCAGCACCATCACCGGATCGAACAGTTAATGAGAATTTAGAACTAGTCCAAGAGCTAATAGCTACCTGGTGCTAGCACACCCAGAGGTATCGTTTCACTTGGAGGACATTGAGACCACGAGCATATTTAACGTCGCCCAGTCCCCTTTAATGACGACGGTGGGTCTTCGACCAGCGAGGATCGAACCAGAGACCCTCCGGCCCCGAGTCCAATGCCTTACCGATCAGGCTACCACGGCTCTGCTACGTATCAGCTCGTAAAATCCTTGGGTCCCGTCCAGTGGTTAATCATAGGCAGTAACCATGGTTGCGTTCGACGAGCTCAACCGCTCAACCGGTGACTAATCGGTTAATAACCGCAGCGTTCTTGAGAGCTACCGGTTAACTGGTTGCTTCCGATGTAGTTCTATGAGCCTCACCGGTTGATCAACCGGCCAACCGCAGTTTAAGCTGAATCATTGGTTGATGGAACCACGTGACATTTATGACCAATTATTAGTATTTTTCACCTGCGTGTTATTCGTCTGCGCAAGTAACCGGAGATCAACCGAAAGCGTTCGATGAAGCATTGATTCGTGAACAACAGCTTAGTAACCGCTGACGTCATTGTTGTCACGTGATCAACCAACCGGTCGCGACTGGTCGTGCTCGTCGAACGTAAGCCATGAGTGCTGGGGACATTAACCTCTCCCCCCATTCAGAACTATGCCTAAGTTGTGGAAATGGTGTTGCCATCATCAGACGTGGCCATAAGTAGGATTCCTGTCCTTACAAAAGCCTCTATTTTACAGGAATATCCCTTCTGCTTTAAATACTTTTCAGTATCATAAGTCATACAATAAGTTACAACAATAACAAATCAGTTCAAAACCCTTTTTCCTTTTGATTTCAATTTGTTACAGACAGTGTTGGGTTTACAGGTTCGGGGGCCTTTTGCTACGTATTTTTGAGCTCGTTTGTCCATCATGGAACTATGTAAGACACTTATCATTTACATTTTTGAATCCATTTAGGGACTCCTATCTTCATGGGGACCCCTCACAAATGAGGCTGCGAGAAACAGGGGATGTAAGTGTACTTTTTAAAGTTTCGATTAAAACGCGTTTCAAGTTCAGGGCGGTCATTCCAAGCTAGTCAGCTTGCGAGATCGAGATTCTTGCTCACGTGATCGGTTGTGATGTAAAAATGTTGCAAAGTAGTATTCTAATTTACTCGAATCTAGCCGCAAGCTAAGCTCTAGTAGATTAGAATGCTACTTTGCGACATTTCTACGTCACAACCGATCACGTGAGCGAGAATCTCGATCTCGCAAGCTGACGAACTTGGAATGATCGCCCAGATCTTGGTTCATTCATCCGATTTACATTGAATTTTTTTTCCAAATCATGCTGTAAAGCAGCACTCATCAGAGCTACTAGTACCATCTCTAGGTCTAAAACAGAGGAGAGGTTTCTCCTACCATTTGTACTGATTATCTCCAAATTTTTAATTTTGGCACTTATATCCCTTTTGTTTCTCATTGCCTTAATTGCGATATGGTAAATCCGCTAATGATTACAAAATCAACAAAAGTGTTCTTTGACAATAATTTCAAACAGAATTAACCATAGCTTTTGCAGTTCGTAAACAACCATAAATTTTGTTGTTATAAACACCTCTACCATTGCATTGGATACATGTAAACTCACGGTGGACATGAACTTGAATTGTAGCAACATCAAAGCTTTTTTTTTGCGAAGATTCGAATAGCAAGATGGCTTACGTCGCGGAGTACGAAAATTGGATTAGCCGAGAATAGAAACAATTGCGAGGATGCCATTAAATATGGCAGAAACTAAACTCATTAAGCGCGGCGGAATCTTTAATACCGGGCGGAAAGCTGATTGAAAGAATTTATTAATTATTTAAGATCCGTTTGGAAACGAAGCGCATCATCAGGAGGGGAAATCAATAAAAGGTTCTCAGGGGAATGAGGGACGCGATTCGATTTGTACGCGGAGAACTCAACTGCAGGGAACAACAGATATTTTGTGGTAGTGAGATAAGTGTATGTTTCAACGATAGGTTATCATGTGAAAAAGTATTTCTTTAATTGGTATTAATTAAGTAATTATGTCCTTTGTCTTTATCGCAATAATTAAAGAAAAGTCATGTGGATGCCTCACCTGTCAAATCGACTACAGTAAAACCTGTAAAGTTTACCACCTTTGTAAGTTGACCACCTGTATAAGTTGACCAGCTACTTAAGTTGACCACTAAAGTAGTGCACCGCAAGTGGTCAACTTACACAGGCTTCACTGTAAATTCATAAAACAAAAAGTAGAGAAAAAGTTATGAAGAAGATGGTGTTATATGCATAGGAGTAAATTATCGTAGGCCCTCGTGTTACATTTTTTGCCATCACATGGTCAGAAATGTACTGAACCAAAACTTTAGTATAAATTTACATGCTAAGCATTGATAAAGCACTATTAAAGCAGAAATGAAGAATATTTTTTAAAAGTGGAGCTAATCGATTTGGCAATTGAAGCATCCAAGTATCAAAATCAGTTCAACCTATGATTTTTTAAAAGTGTTTCTTTCTCATATAGTTTGATGCTTCTGTGTCTATGCCGGGTGTTCTCAACCTTTCGGGCTCTTCGCCTCCCTTCCGAAGCTCATGTAAGGTAAAACATCTCCCACAACACCACCACATGTAGTCAATACGAGGGCTGTGGAGTCGGATTCGGACTAATTTTGCGGTAAATGAGTTGGAGTCAGAGTTGGGAGTCGAAGGTTTAAAATTCCAAGAGTCGGAGTCGGCCATTTTCCTCCAAAGTCTACAACTCTGCCAGTGCTTGCGGAGTCGGGGTCGGACTGGTTTTAAGGGTGTCGGAGTCGGAGTCTATTAAATTTACGAAGTCGAATCAGGTAGTTTTTCCCCCGACTTCGTAGCCCTGGTCAGTACAGGTAGTGCAAACGGAATTTGAAACTGAAGCTGGTTATTTATTGAAAATATAGAGAAGTTTTCTTTCATAACAAAATTTAATATTACTTCACATAACATTTTTTTGAACATAATTATTGGAGCACGTGTAATCAAAGAATTAACTACAAATTAGTTTGAAGTAATTAAGGATCTAGGAGAGAATGGCATGTAATACGAGTCACTACTAATGGGAGGTCTGTTAATGCTTGTCCGTGCAAGTTTTTGAACACTAGGTTGTAGCTGTCACAAAGAGCACCTCTGGTTACATTTAATGCCTTGCTTGCTATTTCGACTACTTTATATATACTAATGCTAAAAATCAAGAATCGCAAAAAAAAAAAAAAAAAAAAAAAAAAAAATGCGTGAAAACTGCATTGAAAACCTCAAAAAAAAAAAAAAAAAGTTGATAATGCCGAAAAATTTTACATCAAGTTCTAGCAAATTATAGTTAATTTCACTTTTATGTTTTATTTTTTTAAATCTTCGTGCCCCCATGAAATTCTTTTTCTCCCTCCTAGGGTGATACGCCCCCCAAGATTGAAGACCCTTGATCTACACGAGAGGTTCCCAAACTTCAGATCTCCGCGGATCCCCTCCGGCAAATTTACAAACTTTGCGGACCCCCCCCCCCCGCGAAAAAAAAAGATTTGATTCAGTTAAATTTATTTTTTTCTAATATATTTTTTCGCTCTCTCTCTTTTCCTTTAAATTTATTTATTCATGGTTCTGTATATTTTTCAGAGGTCTTGTCTGGTTTTCATTTCTTACATTATTATTTTGAGATATGGAAGTAAAATTCTATTTGAATTTCAATTAGGAATAAAAATGTTATCACCAAATTTCTACAACAAGTTTACTATAGTATGAAATATGTTAATAATATCAATATATTCTGAGCACTAAGTATTTTAGGCTATGGCGATATGACCAGAATGAAAGGATGATTGCCCAAAATTTCGTGGCTGTATGAAAATCTCAAGCATCAAACGTTTTTAAATGATTTTGCTGAATAAACGCAAGAATATTGTTCAACAAATTTATATAACAGTATAGTAGTCCATAATTGTTAAAATCGACTGAAACTATAGCATTTGAACTATTTCAGTCTTGCTTGAAATTTTGAATGATGACTATTAATCTTAGTCTTGAAAATTTTGGAGCAAAAGTTTCATTTAAAGTATAATATCCAAGCTGTAAAAATGAGCCTCAATGTTTGCATTTTACTATACATAGTTTTGTAACAATATGAACTTCGTCATGCACACAAAATTAATAAATGTGTAGCGCGTTTGCTTCCGAGAGTTCTGTGGGGGGTGGGGGAAGGGGCTGCTGCGTTTTGCATGTACTTAAGCAAGAACTTTTTTATTCCTCATAAATGTGCTTTTTTTGCATTAAAATATCGTTACTCGATCTTCAATCTCAATTCATTTAACGTTTTAGCTGGATAGCACCGCGGACCCCCTAGCATGGACTCGTGGACCCCCGGTGGTTCACGGACCACAGTTTGGGAAACTCTGATCTATACTATCACGCCACAAAACCATTAGGAACGAACCGCTCTTGATCAAGTCAAAAACCACTGCCAAAAAATTAGTTTTACTTCAAATATAGCTCAATCCGTGCTTTTAATACTGGGCAGTGTAAAAACTTATGGGTCACATCAACATATGATAAATTGCATAATTAACATACATTTGAATTGTAAAGGCTAGTACTCGACATAAAATCGGAATATTGCGTGAGTTTAACTGAAATCTGGATGTAAAACTTAAAAAGAAGAAGAAAAAAAATCAGAAAAAAATGATGAGAAAGGGGGGGTGGGGGGGGGGAATCGAATTTTCAAAATTAATTTGAATTCTGAAATTTTGAATTCAAATTATGTTTTTCGCAATCACGAGTTGCGTCAAGACTCTACCTACTCATTGGTTACTACTCCACTCGCTTGTTTCTAGAAACGGTTCCTGTCCCTACTCTTGGGCGGTTACGTGTGTATAGTTGTGTATGTGTAGGCTTGTGTGTGTGCGTAGACATGTGTGCATGCACGTTGGCGTGTGTGTACGTGGGAAACGCGCGTGTGTGTATGTGTGTGAGTGTGTATGAGCGTGCGTGTGTCTGGGACAAGGACGCCACCGACCAGGAGCAGCGGCTACCGGGAGGAGTCACGTCTGCAAAGGGCGGTGGTTGAAAAAGGAACCGGACGTCAAGCACGGTCAAATAAAAACAATTAGCAAACGTGATTGCTCAAAAAAAAAGAAATAATAATAATAATTTGAATTTTTTCATCTTGTATTCAAATTATGTTTTTCGCAATCACGAGTGTGTGTGTATATGTAAGCGTGTGTGTTTGTGTGTGGGGGGTATGTGTGTTGTGTGTAGGCATGTGTGTTTGTGTCTGTGTGCAGGCATGAGTGTGTGGGGGTATGTGTATGTGTGTGTAGGCATATGTGTTTGTGTCTGTGCGCAAGCATGAGTGTGTGGGTAGTTGTGTGTGTGTGAGTGTGTAGGTGTGTGTGTGTGTATGTGTTTGTGTATGTGTGTAGGTGTATGTATTTGTGTGTAGGTGTATATATGTATGTGTGGGTAGGTGCGTGTATGCATGCGTGTAAGTGTAGGATATTGACGAAACCTGGAGACGGTTTTCGCTAGAGGTGCAGCATTGTGAAGACCCGGTCGACGGTGATGCTGCGGAGGGTGCTGGTGGGAAAAATCAAAGGAACGCCAAAAACAGTCAAATAAAAGCAATAAGCAATCGTGATTGCTCAAAAAAAAGCCGATTTACTTAAAATCCCGTTTTGGCGTTTGGATCTCTGCAAACATTAATAAAATATTGAGATTTAAAGTAAGTTTCTGGTTCAAAAAAAAAAAAAAAAAAAAAAAAAAAACATGCTTGTACAATAAAGTTGAAGTAAACAATTGCTAAATAGATGACAAAAGTGCATTAAAACCCCCAGAAAGTAGATACAATAAGCACTCAGTAATTCGGAGCCTATTAAACCGGACTTCACTGAATCCGGACAGCCATTTAGATGTACATTCTGAATAAATAAAAGAAGAGTTAGCACAATGATGTATTTTTAGAGGCCGTATTCTTCATTTTTGTAATTTTCTCTTATACGGTTTTGTGAATTTAAAATACAATTTTTACTGTGTACAAAAGTTTGTTTATGTGCCATGGCTAGGTTATTTTGTTTGATCCGTACTTTCATTAATGCGCATGGCCCGGATTATTGAAGTTCTACTGTTCCGTCATTTGCCTGTTCTGGGCAAAATGATGAAATCAGGGAGGTTAAAGGGAAGGAGATAAATGTTTATTATGCAGAAGTGGCAACGTTTGTTCACTTTTTCCAGACGGCGCTGTATGTGCACCGCTCCCGACAATCGCTGCAGATCAATGTAAATGATGCTAAGTTTCTCATTTTTTTAGAGGCAGCTATTAAAGCAAAAAAAAAGAGAAAAACTACTGGAAATTGGTTGTAATAAGGAGCCAATATAGTGGGCGATGTACGGCTTTCGTCCACAGGAAGTTAGCGCAGTATTTTGATGAAAAAATTTATTTTATTTTTCATCACCAACTTGCCGAATTCGTCTGCTATTAATATTGCGCTGTGCGATGTTTTATTTTTTACGAGTTGGAATGTTTCTATTCCTGAAAATAATTGACGAAATGAGAATGTAGTAGAATTAATTACGTAAATACTTTTTTTAATTAGTTGTAAATTTCGTGACATGCTTCGAGAACTAATTGAAGCGAAACAATTTTTTGCTTTCACGACTTTTAACAGATAAAAATAAATGTTAATGTTCTATTCACTTAACTTCAAGCTGATATTGATTATAATAATTTTATTCACGTGTTTACTCACTGCTTAAACAGAATTGTTATCATTTTTTTATTATTATTATTGCATTTTTTTCTACAACCAAATCGAAAAAAAATCGGGAAACCTTTTTCATTTAAAAAATACACATGATTAATTTCAACAGAAAACTCCACAAACTATCTCAAAAAAGCGTTCCAAGGTATAATTTTTTGAATGAATAAGGTTTCTCGATTTTTTTTCCATATGGTTGTCGAAAAAAATGCAATAATAAAAAAATAATGATAACAATTCTGTTTAAGCAGTGAGTAAATACGTGAATGAAATTATTATAATCAATATCAGCTTGAAGTTAAGTGAATAGAACATTAACATTTATTTTTATCTGTTAAAGGTCGTGAAAGCAAAAAATTATTTCGCTTTAACTAGTTCTCGAAACATGCCACGAAATTTACAACTAATTAAAAAAAGTATTTACTTAATTAATTCTACTACATTCTCATTTCGTCAATTATTTACAGGAATAGAAACATTCCAACTCGTAATAAATAAAACATCGCACAGCGCAATATTAATAGCAGACGAATTCGGCAAGTTGGTGATGAAAATAAAATAAATTTTTCCATCAAAATACTGCGCTAACTTCCTGTGGACGAAAACCGTACATCGTCCACTATATTGGCCCCTTATTACAACCAATTTCCAGTAGTTTTTTTCTTTTTTTGCTTTAATAGCTGCCTCTAAAAAAAATGAGAAACTTAGCATCATTTACATTGATCTGCAGCGATTGTCGGGAGCGGTGCACATACAGCGCCCTCTGGAAAAAGTGAACAAACGTTGCCACTTTTACACTAGCAATCCCGTAGGACATTTCTCTCCTTCTTCCTACTCCGTGGATGAAATATTGGTAGTACAGTCGAAGTCGCTTACTGGAATGGCCAATTCAGCAGGAAAATGTATTTTAAAAACCGGTATATTCCATTATCAGGGATCAAAATGAGAAACTACTACGGTTTGGTACATTGAAAACGTATTATAGTGCAGCTCTGGTTAGTTGAGCTGTGACCTTGACTATGTTTATCTGTTTTAGGGGAGTTTAGTGAAAAATAGACGGGTTATTGGCTCGGATTTTAATTGGAATATTTTCTAAGAACTACTAAGATAGTTTCTCAGCTCAACTTAGCGCCAATTACCCCTCCCTATTTTCCAAAACAGAAGTAAACATTGTCAGAGTCGGAGGTAACTTCTCAGAGCATTACGATACATTGAGCGGGATATTATTTTAACCGCTATTTTAAAAAGCGGGTTATTATTTTAACCGCTATGTTAATAAGCGGGACATTATTTTAACCGCTGTGCTAATCAGGGCTGTGGAGTCGGAGTCGGAGTCGGATTCGAAGAGTCGGAGTCGGGCTGATTTGGGGGTAACGGAGTCGGAGTTGGAGTCGTTAGAAAACATGTCGACTCCGACTCCGACTCCGGGTTTCTTTTTTTCTTTCCTTTTCACTGACTCGCCTTTCATTTTTTAAAAACTGACTACCAGTTGGTTCGATTACATGTATAAAAAGATACTAATGAGAACATAACTGCCATTATAACAATCAGCTAGCTTGAGTGCTTACCGAAGCCGTCCCCTTGTTTGCTTGTTTTTTAACTTAACTAATAGCAACTGTCAGCAAACGGTGCCTAAACATTTTCAAGTAATCGCTTTCAAATAGAAATAGAAATATAGTGTTTTGTTCGATCTCAGTTATAAAACAGTAAAAGAAACGTAACAAATTAGTGAGTCGAGGCCCGTAGCTAAGGTTGAAACGTTTAAGGGTGATCGGGAAATTCAAAGAAGTTCTGCCGCGAAAGCACGAATCCAAAAGATTCGATGAAATAATCTAATGTTTTTTTCTTTATTAAGACTTTTTCTATAAGCTTGGTTCCCACTACAAAGTATGGAACAAAATAAGTGTAAATGATTTCTTGCTTACAACACTCAATAATTTCAGTTAATCTTAAAACTTTCATATTAAGGTTAATTCTAAAGCAGCCAGTAAAATTTAAATTAAAAATTTAGCGAAGAAATATAGGTATAGTAAAAGCTATTCGTACAAATTTGTATACCACCGCATTTTGTGTAAAATTAGCTCCTGACGTATATGTGCCCTATTTTCGTTGAAATTTTATTGATGAAATATAATTTAAAATATATTCACGAAAACTTTCAGAATTAAAATTTTTATATTTTTTATAAACTCTGAAATTAACTTTGGGTGTCATCTACCAGATGGGTGTCATCCGGAGCAAATCGCCCCCTCTCAAAAACTTGCATTTAGAGAAAAAAAACCTTTTTTTTCTCTCAAGTTACAGCTTTCAAAAATTGAAAGCACAAGATTTGATCAATATTTATTTGTTAAACATTAAAGGGGGACAAATTACAGATAATCCTTTTCAATTTTTTTAAAAGGGATTTTTTTAAGTCATCTCACTTTTTAACTCGTAACTATTGGAAAATTTGATTTTTAAATTGAATTTCTAACGTTGTATGCGTCTAGGGTTTACAATAAAAAATAAAATACGAAATTTTCATAAAAGGGAATTAATATTGAGCCGTTCCATTTCAGATCAGGCAGGGTCTGTCACATGACCATCACCGATTTTTTTGAAAAAAAATACAGTAGTTACAACTAAGGAACATATGAAATATCCCAAAAGGATTTTGCAAGAACATTTTTTTTTCTTCAGTTACAGCCTATTAAAATTCTGTACAAAATCCGCCATTTTGGAAAAAACCGGCAAAACACTCCATTTCAGATGGACATTATTTCAAAAGTATTTAACCTATTTAAATAATTCTTTTTTCTAAAAATAAATAAGGACCCATATATCCTCTAGACATCGTTTTTGAAAGTTTAGCTAGGTTTTTTGATAAAGAAAAAAAATAATTTTTGTCGCGAAAAAACTGCATTTTTACCGATTTTATGATTTTTTTTCTCCATGAAAAAAAAGTTTTTTTTACTAAACGGAGATGGCAGTCTAAAGCCCTTATATGATAGTTTCATAACATATTTTATTATAATCCTTGGATGCATACAGCCTCGGAAATAAAATTTGAAATTTTGAAAATTTTCAAAAATTAGCGATTTTTGAAGTGATTTCACTCAAAAAACCCATTTTTTTTAAATCTAAAAATAGGCTCATTTGAACCCCATATAATGCTTAACAAGTAGGTAGACACCGCATCCCGTATTTTCCCCCATAAAATGTTTTATGATTTTTTGAAAGTGACCTTATCGCCCATGGCATGCATGTAAAATAAAAATTTCTAATAATTTCAGTAACTGAAATTCTGGTTATATTAATGCCTAATAACTACAATAAAGGTGCCCTTTATCAGGAACAATTAAAATCTTACTAACTTTTAATAATGTAGCGGTATCAAACCGCTTCTGATGATCCAGTCAATTCGTCTTTTTGTACTTTGTTAAATGAATATATTTTTCTGCTGATCAGCGCCTAATTGTTATGGGAGCTGAGATCCCATACTTCCTTATTTGTTTCACTCAAATTTTTGTATTTTTGACCGGATTCAGGCCACTTAAACACTAAAATAAATTCTGAAGACTATAGGGATCCTGACCTTCTTTTGTTAGAAATTGGATCCCTGGCTATAATAGCTACCTTTGGTGAGATCTGTTTGGCTACCTCAACTTACAACCATGTTCAATTAATTATTTCTCTCATTAAACAGTGGGCTTTTTAAATTCTTAAACTACAAGTGAGTTTTGCGGTATGAATTTAGTATACATATTCTTACGTATAAAAGTAATCATACCAGGTAGGATCCAAAAATTATGTGACAGCATTCGCCAATGTCAACCAAAGCACGAAATTAAAATTAATCGTTTTAAATGCATTGTATTGTTCTTCCCTTTGATGGTTTCCCCTGTCGCGTAATTGAGTTGAAGAGAAAGAGAATTGAAAGAGAAAAAATATGATTCGTTGCTGCATATGAAAGTAACGGTGAATGCATAGCTTTGGAGACAAAATAAACTAATATTTATAAAAAAAATATAGATTTTTACTGTTTCTGATAAAGTACATCATTATCGTAGCTATTAGTCATTAATATAATCACCAAAGGCTCTTCTATCTATAAGGCTCTTCTATCTACACACAGAGTCTTACAAAAAGACGAATTGACTAGGTCATCAACAGCGGTTTGTTACTGATATATTATTAAAAGTTAGTAAGATTTTAGTTGTTCCTGATAAAGGGCACCTTTATTGTAGTTATTAGGCATTAATATAACCAGAATTTCAGTTACTGAAATTATTAGAAATTTTTATTTTACATGCATGCCATAAGCGATAAGGTCACTTTCAAAAAGTCATAAAACATTTTATGGGAAAAAATACGGGATGCGGTGTCTACCCACTTGTTAAGCATTATATGGGGTTCAAATGAGCCAATTTTTAGATTTTTAAAAAATGGGTTTTTTGAGTAAAATCACTTCAAAAATTGCTAATTTTTGAAAATTTTCAAAATTTCAAATTTTATTTCCGAGGCTGTATGTATCCAAGGATTATAATAAAATATGTTATGAAACTACCATATAGGCGCTTTAGACTGCCACCTCCGTTTAGTAAAAAAAACTTTTTTTTCATGGAGAAAAAAAATCATAAATTCGGTAAAAATGCAGTTTTTTCGCGACAAAAATTATTTTTTTTTCTTTATCAAAAAACCTAACTAAACTTTCAAAAACGATGCTTAGAGGGTATATGGGTCCTTATTTATTTTTAGAAAAAAGAATTATTCAAATAGGTTAAATACTTTTGAAATAATGTCCATTTGAAATGGAGTGTTTTGCCGGTTTTTTCCAAAATGGCGGATTTTGAGCAGAATTTTAATAGGCTGTAACTGAAGAAAAAAAAATTTTTCTTGCAAAATCCTTTTGGGATATTTCATATGTCCCTTAGTTGTAACTACTGTATTTTTTTCAAAAAAATCGGTGATGGTCATATGACACTTTTCATACCTGCCTGCCTGATTTGAAATGGAATGACTCTAATTGCAATCTCTGTTTAATGGTTTTCCCCCTTCCCCTGAAGGGAGAGAGGGGAGTACAATTAAAAAATACAGTTAAAATATTTTTTAAAAAATCCGGAGTCGGAGTTGGAGTCGGAGTCGGGCGTTTCAAAATCCAGGAGTCGGAGTCGGGGTCGGAGTCAGCCAATTTCCTTCCGACTCCGCAGCCCTGGTGCTAATAAGCGGAACGTCATTTTAATAGCTATTCTAGCAAGCGGGATATTATTTTAACCGCAATTCTGAAAAGCCGGATATTATTTTAACCGTTATGTTAATAAGTGGGACATTATTTAAACCGCTATGCTAATAAGCGGAAAGTTATTTTAACCGCTATTCTAGCAAGCGGGATATTATTTTAACCGCTATTTTGAAAAGCGGATATTAGTTTAACCGTTATGTTAATAAGCAGGACATTATTTTAACCGCTGTGCTAATAAGCGGGACATTATTTTAACCGCTGTTCTAATAAGCGGGACATTATTTTAACCGCTATGTTAATAAGCGGGACATTATTTAAACCGCTATACTAATAAGCGGAACGTTACTTTAACCGCTATTCTAGCAAGCGGTATATTATTTTAACCGCTATTCTGAAAAGTGGGATATTATTTTAACCGTTATGTTAATAAACGGGACATTATTTTAACCGCTGTGCTAATAAGCGGGACATTATTTTAACCGCTGTGCTAATAAGCGGGACATTATTTTAGCCACTATTCTAATAAGCGAAATATTATTTTAACCGCTATGTTAATAAGCGGGACATTATTTTAACCGCTGTGCTAATAAGCGGGACATTATTTTATCCGCTATTCTAATAAGCGGGATATTATTTTAACCGCTATTCTAACAAGCGGGTTTGACTGTATGTTGAAAGACAAGTGAGAAAGAGCAGCTTTAGTCATTACACTACCTATCAAGAATCATTTTTCATCATCTGAAAATCGATGTGAAAGTAAAACTTAGAAAGAAAAAGTATTTCGTTTGAAATTTCATTTCGCATCACCAATGGTGTTTGATTGATGAGTGAAAAACTTTTTAATCATCAGTGAAAACCAAACGTATGATTAAAAATAACATTCTCGTAATTAAATGCATTAAAATGGCGTTGCTTACCATATGCAGTAAAATTCAACTTAAAAATAGACTGAATTCTTTGCCGTTAAAACACTCGGCCAGAATTGCAAAAATGTTATTAACATTATAGCTACGGAACGTGGAATTTTTAGAAAACCATTTTACATTTTTTTTCTACCGTCTAATGATAGAACTAGGGTGCAGGGAGAGTTTTTTTTTTAGTTTTTTTCCTTCTTCTTCAGATTAGAATCGCCGAACAAACTTTTTTTATTGCCGCCATTACCAGTTGTTTTCTGATTCTGGAGTTTATTTAATCTTTTAAACGAAAATAAAACACGTTTTTTTCTTTTTTAATGGGATCGCCAGCGCCATTATTTTAGTGAAACAGAGAAAAGTCGTTAAACAACGGCTTGTAAAAATGGCACAAAAGTGGGAAATGTTGTACATTTCACATTTTATTTTTGTAATCAAAATGCTTCGAAGCTTATTTTGTTATTCATTGCTTTTATCGATGAAATAAAAGAGGGGAATATTTAATGTTAATGAAAAAAAGTGTGTTCTGCATTTTCATTTGTCAGAACATGCAAATTCATGAATTAAAGATGTCTTTTTCTTAGCAAGCAGCTACATCTCTTGAATTTTGTTTTCCGCTTACAATTCTGCAAAGTATTCTAAATTGCATAGGATTTCACCATAAATGGTGTCACACTTTTTTTTAGCAAATTTAACCCCCTACCCTCTTCGTCACAAAATGCACCTTTCCCCCTTATCCCACGTCACGCTTTTTTACGTAAATGGGTCATTCTCCAGAAAGTGTTGAACGAAAATATTTTTCAATTTCGAAACCTTTTGTTTCCTTTTTTTTTCCGTTCATACATGAAAGTGTTAACTACTAGAAGTAACCATAAATAATGGCCAAACTAAATCCCAATTATTTCATTCATAAATAAAAAACATTAAAAAATAACTTGTTCACGGGGGGAGAACATTTAGTGTTTGAAAACCGAGCCCACTTTCATATCAAAGTAGTAATTTTGTTAATTGTGCAAAGAATGAGCTATTTTAATGATTAGTGTGAATCTAATTGTTTTCTCTCTTAATCAAAGTATCGCTTCATTTTTAGTTATCCTTTTATTTCAAATGTGCATTGAAAAATAGTATAATATTAATATATTTCTAAATTAGTAAATTTGAGAATATACTGGCAATTTATAATTTCGGTAGATTGCCGAAAATTGATGTATTTCACCTCCGTCATTTATTTTCACTTCAGAAATAATGACATTGATAAGGTCTGTCACGGAAGTGAGAAATTTTCCACTACTATAGTCCTATTGAATACATTTTTCAGGGATTTTTTTTTCTTTGTGGGTACAATCTGCAAATGTTAAGAATATGAAAACATGTTCACTCTTTTTTTTTACATTAATTTGCATCCCTGAAATTCAAATTCACGGAGGTGAGAGGTCACAATAACCACACTTAGTTTTTAAAACAAAATCTATCTTTTTGTTTTTCGACGAAAATCTCACAAGTTCTTTATGGCTGAAAATAAACAAGGGGGCTTCTTTGCACCATGGAAAATAAAATTTGATGTCATTACTCCCACGTGTTAATGAGGAATGGCATTTTGCGTTTAGGTAACAGAGGTGAGAATTTATTGTGTGACATAATTCTTTATCCCACTAAAACAAACTGAAACACAATTTTAAATAATTAAATATTCTTAAACAATTAGTATTTGTGAAAGGAATAATAAATAAATAAGTATATACTTTTAATTGAACAAGTTATTAAGCAACATAAACAGTCACACAAGGTGTGTGACATGCCACGGAGGTGAGGATTCTTATGTTGTGAACCAAAAATGTACTTGGCAGGTTTAAATAAATATATTTTTGATGAACTTAAAAAGAATTGTCAAATGAATTGTTCCTTAAAAGTTTTACAGTAAAAAGCGTGTGACAGAAGTTACACTTTTTGAAGAATGACCCACATGTTCTGTCATAAGAAAATTTTTTGTTTAAAGCAAAATGTGTGATGTCACACTTCTCGCTACCTCTTCCCCCTATCCCTTTTCACAAACTCCCGATTTCAGAAATTCCGCTTCCCTTTCATTATGAAACGTTGTTTGTGGACGACCCATACATTGAAACACGTGGAATATAACTCAAAACATTTGTGGTATTCATGCAGGATTCACAAAATATATTTAACAAGCTGAAATCAATAATTCATTGAATTCACTCATTGATGAATCTGCGCACCCCCTCCCCTCTCGTATTTCCTGAAAATGAACTTTATTAAATTTTAACCAATTGCAGATAAATCATAGGTCCCTTAACTTTTCGTCTTGTAGACCAAGGGCTCTCCACCGTTCAGGGTCTACGCCCCCCCCCTTGAGCACTGACATGAGGTCCCCCCTCCCAACGTATGTGGTCAATACAAGTAGTGCAATAGGAAACTGAAGCTGATTTGGATGACAAAAGCTGAATATTAAGAAAATATCGAGATAAGTTCACACACAAAATTTGAAATAGCAACACAAAACTATATAATGAATATATTATTATTAGAATATATAAAATCGAAGAAGGCAAAAAAGGAATTTTTTTTTTCCTTTTTGAGATAAATAAGGATCTAGATGTTCCCAACCTTATTTAATTTGCGAACCCTTTCAAAATTCCGAAAGAAGTTAGCGAACCCCTTGTGGGTTAAGTTTTCAGTAACAAGCGTAAAAAAAAAAATTAATCACACACGCAATAAAATTCGGGAGACTTTTTTTCAAGTTCATGACAAAAACGAACACAGAATTGCAAAATATAAAAGCACAAAAATATATATACAAACTAAAATAATAGCTTGAAAATGAATTCAATACAAATTCAACAAAGAACAAACCCAGTGGTTATTCTTTTGTATTTTTCTGGAACATTCCCAGTCTCATTCTGCGTTCATATTCAGTCAACTTCAAAAGAACGATATGATATTTGTGGAATAAAGAAGCTCAGAATTTAACTCAAATATCTGCAAGTTTTACCTCAAGTTCAGCATTTAATCCGCTTCTGTATTTATCCTTTTTCAATTAAAAACGTTGTCCATAATGGTAATACAATTCAAAAAGTCTTTTTCTGACACAAGAGATGTTCATGACACACATAAAAGATGCCTAGAGTAAATGTTTATGAGTAAATTTGGTATGACCAATACAAAGACGGGCTATCGCAACTTGCTCTCCTCTGGTGATCTTTGATAACTTAAAACTTTTCATCGAGGGCTGGATAGAGAATGAAATAAATGATGATTAAAATACGCAAGCATGTCAAAATTCCGCCACTACAATATTATTTTCGCGAACCCCCTTTATACCTCTCGCGAACCACCGGTTGGGAACCGTTGAGCTAGATAAAGTTCGAGTGCACATCAGTAAGTTTCACAACGTTAATGAGTGTGCTGACAGCGTAATTTAATATATCCATGTGACCACAAAATTGGGCAAATTATTGTTTGTTCTAATTTTACTTTTGTTTGTTACATTTGTATGTTACTTATGTTATGTTTGAGAACGATCCTGCAGACCACTTGCTTATCGTTGAGTCCTTCCTTGCTCTAAAACAAGTCAGGTTATTCAATATTCTTTTTCGACCATTCCAAAACTGAGATAAATTGAGGTTAATCCCGAGCAATTCCTTTAGTCAGATTGTAACAAAATGTTATGCAGAAAAATAAAACTTTTAAACAAACTTTTTAAAAGTAAAAAATATATGCGTAGTTATACATTTGCTGTACAATTTTCCTAATGCATTAACATTTGTGAAAGTATGTGTGGGGGGACTGGGGTCAGACTGTTGCGGTTTGCTACTGATCTTTACTAATAATAAAGCGGAAAGTCTCTCTGTCTGGATGTCTGTAGGATGTCTGTGATGCGCATAGTACCTAGACCGTTCGGCCAATTTTCATGAAATTTGGCACAAAGTTAGTTTGTAGCATGGGGATGTGCACCTCGAAGCAATTTTTCGAAAATTCGGTTTTATTCTTTTTCTATTTCAATTTTGAGAAATAAGAATATTATTTATATTATTATTATTATTATTTTCTATTTCAATTTTAAGAATATTTTCCGGAGCGAAATTATCATAAGATGGACGAGTATATTACGAAATTATCATGACGTGGAATGGGAAAGCGAATGAACATAGCCAATTGGCGAGAAATTCGTCATCCACTATTTGTAAATATACAGGCGAACCGAATGACCTTTTAATTTTCAACTACGGGTAAAGCCGTGCGGGTTCCACTAGTATTAAATATTCACGTTTTCACAAGTACAACGTGTATAGTCGCCTGCTTACACCCAAATGAAACATATTTAATTAATCTATAGCTAGGTAATTCACGTCCCTCTTCTATAAATACTTGTCATGATGTAAGTACATTAGTATATTGTTAAAGTTTGTTTTTGATGCAGTTCAGGCTGAAATATTTCGATAACTTGTCTAAATGGGATCCAATCTTTAGGACCTTTTGCTACATCTCACGCAACCACAGTTTTGTGCAATGTAAAATAAATTACTTTAATGAAAAAAGGGCCTTTGAACCAGAAAAATACAATTTCTAAATGCTTAAAAATTCTTTAATTTTATTTCATAGCATCAGAATATTTCGATTTCTATAATTTATTGCATTGCATTGCATTGCATAGCATAAAATATTGTAATTTAGGACGAGGGATTTCAACCCGTTCAGATCAGCATTCAAGTATAACTTTACAGAATCATTAAATTGTTCAATCGGCTGTGTGTAGTGTTGACAACTTATTTTCTGAAATATAAAATAGAAAACTGATTTATTATGACCTTAACAGGGCCATTCCATGGAAAAACTGACATTTTGTCTCTTATATGTACTGTTAAAACTAGAGATGCCTCATGGGTTAACCTTTTCGCCCTAGGGTGCAAAGACGGAGCATCAGGGTTCAAAGGAGGCTAGGCAATATGGTTCCGATCCTTTTTTGGAATCTCAGTGGAAGAAAGACGTTAATAAATTTGCCCACATCCCACGCAATAGCCAATAGCAGAATATTTTTATCCTCTAGGGGCAGGATCCGCAATAGGATGCAATAAAGGTGCTATTTTTCTCTCATAAGGTTCCATCTTTCACCCCCCGGTGCACGTTGGGTTGAGGATGCCAGTTTTTCACCCTAGCGAAGAGTGCAATCTTGGCTCCCTATTGGGGGCTGGTGCTACAGTAAATTTCACTCCAGAAAGGTGTCAAATGCAACTTGTAGTTTCAACAGTGTGACAGCTCACATAATTTACTAAAAGCAATAATTTAAAAGGTTAACGGAAAAAATTTTGTTACTTAAGAAATTAGTAAATACATATGTGATTTCTAAGCAAAAAATTATCTTTTATTCATTATCTTTTAAAACTATTAATTTTTGATGAAATGTATAAGCTGCCACGTGCGGCGACTTTTTGAAGGAACGGCCTTTCAGCAGAGTGCAGCATTCGGACTTCTATAACTTCTTTTGAAACCAAATGCAGTGAAACCCCGAGTTTACGTTTCTCACGGGACTGGATTGAAAAAAAAACGTAAACTAGGGGAAATACACAGAAATCAAACATCAAATAGAGAATAAGCTAGACTGTCTATATTTTACGAAAAGAACATTATTGTACATATCCTTTTAGATCATTTAAGCGCACTTAGTTGCGAACCTGGGCTCTCAGTTTGAAAATACTGTCCGATACAGTGGATTGTTTCTTAGTCATTGTGTTAAAAGTAAATGTAGCATTTTCCAGATTTGAAACACTTAGCCAGTTTTTTCCTGGTCTTTATGAGATAGAAAATAGTCTTTTACTATTTTAAAGCTCTTTAATGCAATGTTGAAGGAAGGGACGGGCTGTGCTTCCGGTTCTTCTTGTTCATCTTCATTGGCACCCGAAAAGTCCACAAGGTCGGCTAGGAATGGAGCAGTTGCATTTCTGTTTTCAGAGATTAACTTTCAACAGAGTAGATAAGCTTTAAAAAAGCACGAAAGGGAAAATACTGCTTATTTTAGAGCATTTTTTTCTTCTTTTTCTTCCGAGGGAAAACGTAAAACGTAGGAAATTCAAAAATAACAAACTATCCGTCCGGATTAAATTAACATCATTAGTATACGGAAAAACTGCGACTTGATGAAAAAAAAACGCGAAATGCGGGAAAAACATTGATTCTGGGGGCGTAAAATCGAGGTTTCATTGCTGACTAAAAATTATGCTGTGGTCCTGAAAAGCCCTCTCCACCAGAATATACAGTCATAGTGATTGAGGGAAGGATCAATAGAGCGAAGGTCACGAAAGTGGCAGTCACACAGATGTTCAATTGGGTTTTAATTCGGGGTATTAGGGGGCCAGGGAAGTACGTATTGGGTGTTTAACCCCCTAGCGCTCCTCGCTGAGTGGCACGTTGCAATTCTGTGGTAACAGATGTAATTCCTCTGCGGCATCCGATACCTTCTTTGCCTAGCTTTGGACTTGAAGCTATTGGATCTTTTGAGCTATTAAAGTAGAGAATGGGAATTAATTGCAAAAATGATCTTTTATATGCACAAAACACTGATAGATAAACACTCAAAGCAAAATGTGAAAGATGGAATACTGTAGAATTAACGCATCAAGAAATTTTCTCTGGCAGGACAGGGGTCATAACAAGTCAGAATTTTTTCCTTGGGAGGTGTTTAGTCATAACAAATCTTATACAAAATACTTTTTACTAGACTAGAAACAACTCTTATATGGATATCACTATTCTAGGATTGGAAATGTGACAGAAAGCGAAGGTTGCTGGGGTGTGTGGATGACCCCCAAACTTTCCTCCTCGCAGTGCTAATGAGATGTAAATTCCAAAACTTCGTGGATCCAAATAGGTTGCTTGATATTTTTTTAACAGTTTACTTTTAATTTTTAAGTTCAACTTTTTGTTTGAAATTTTTATTTTCATTTCTCCGCCTCTGTCTCAACCTTAAGGGAAGTGTTCTAGCAGAGAGAGGAGGGTGAATCCATTTTGAACTTGAGGGAAAGTTTCTGTAGCCGGGACAAAGCTAACCTGGCAGCATTGTAAAGGCTACGCAGATCCTAATCACAGCATTGAAATACTGCCAGGCAGCGCTGGGTTTACCTATAAGCTTAACAAGCTATATCTTTGGGCTTTCGTTTTGTTGGGGGCCCCCAAATCCCTGAAAAGTCCATTATTCGTTACTTCAAAAATTGAAAAGTACTTGAAAAATGTTTCCAAGTGCTTGAATACCTGGAAAATTTAGAAAAATGTACAGTGAACCCTTGGTTATCCGCGGGTGGCTCATCAACGGGGTGGATTATCCTCGGCCTTTCACACTTTCAAAAAAAAAAAAAAAAAAGACAATGGTAACTGAACACATTAAAATGCACCCAGTTTAAATTAACAAGCACAAAATCTATTTTTGGATAGTCCACAATTTCTTTCTTCCTCCTCCCTTCCAATGATATCAAATCTTTCATAGTCACAGAAACCTGACTAGTTGAAACCTGATTTTTAGATCTACAGTAATTTCTGCTTTAGCTCTACATCTACACGCCTCACTGTTTAGTTCTACCCTTCATACGCGCATAAACAAGTTACCAGACCAGCTTACGAGCGTTAAGTGAAGGTCTGGTTCAATCTTAAAAAAAAAAAAATTCTTTCTTCTTCGATATGCGTTTATTTTCCCTAGCTCGATCCGTTGCAGTCTTACAGTCAATGTAAAGGGTGCTTTTTTTAGAGGTAGAGAACTTTAGGTTAAAACAAAACACCTTTAAATGTTGTTAATTGCCATGAATGTTGCTTTATTCAAAAGATGATTCTTTGCCATTTTTATTTAAATATGATTTCTGGCAGATGGCCACCTCGGCTGGCTCGGAGAAAGTCCAATCGGAAAGTCCAATTTTCTCACTTTTTGCAGCAATGGAAGCCGTATGTCAGTGATAAGGTGGCGAATGTTCTCTTCCAAGGCGTCAATCGTCTGTGGCTTATCGGTGTAGACCAGATACTTCACATAGCCCCACAAAAGGTAGTCCAGCCGAGACCCACGTGATAACAGGCCAGACAACTCCCCTCCCCCCCACTTCGCTACGCCACCAGTCGTCGATCTATGAACTTGGCGCGAAACTTTGAAAGCAGTGCAGTTTACCAGTTAAACAATAGTGCTTCTTGCTCTGGTTGAAATAGATGAAATAGGAAATATGTAACTTCGGTTACACATTTTTGAATACAATACTGTTGGATTTATCTCATCTTTTCCACGTACCGAAATGTAGAGGCAATTAATATATATATATATATATATATATATATATATATATATATATATATAATGATCAAAATTGATGTAAAATATTCTACATTTAAACAGCGCAATGTTGCAGCTAAAGTAGTTAAATGTATTGAAAATATAGTAAAGTGTGTAGTTTCACATGCACGGGTAGCACAGAAATAAGTGTATGTAACAACGAAGATAAACAACAATAACAACAACAAAAATGAACATGGAACGTTAAAAAATAAACTAGGAACATTGAAAACAAGAATTGATGAAATCATGGGTATTAAACTGCTGCTACGTTTACGAAGAGCTGGAGCAGCTGGCATATTAAATATTCTGCAAGGTTTCTGTGCGGGTCAGTATCATACATGCAGCAAAATTGATTAGAAGTAAAAGTATATGTATTTGAATTAACGAACTAATATGTGTGGCTACTTATAAGGCTTAATATAGAAGGCAGGAAAATTATCAAACGTTATATATGCTTATTTTTTGTATATATGCAATAATTTTTATAAATGTAAATAGTATGCTTATTAGTAATATGCTGTCATGTATTACCAACCCCCCAGCTCTGACCTGCAAAATAAAAAGAAAAAATTACATACCACATGATTTCAAACATTTCGTCGACAACAATGTCTATGTCTAGGTATCCATTTGCCAGAGACGAAAATCCGATGCCACGCCAATCGAACAGGTCGCTGGGGCAGGGCATCCAAAAAGCACCTTCCTGTCGAAAGGATTTCAGCACTCTTTATCATCAAAGTTACCCAGTTACACTGTTGCCAAATCGCAGTTGTTTGGGTGGAAACTAAATCTGTCCTTGTTGAAGAAAAGATTTCTTGAACAAATTAAGATAATAAAATGTGAAATTGGCAGGATAAAAATTGTAATAGTAGAGATTTGCAGCAAATTTGAAGATTTGTTTATTAAATTGAGAATTGTTGCTACAAATTTTAAAGAATCTGCTTAGCTGTCCAATTATAATATTAATGAAGATCTTTTTATGTAAATTACTGTACCAATGTGGCATACTTTTTGTGTAAAAATTGAAGTTATCTTTTTTATCATAGATATCTGTAATAAGGTTAGAATCAACAATTTTGAAAGAAATGTCCAGAAAATCGGCAGACAGAAAGTTGTCATTGGCTTTATTGAGCTGTAGATTTTGTGGATAAATTAAAGGGAAAATGTCATCCATACTTTTGTTGAAGATAAGGATGTCATCTATATACCTGAAAATATCATGTTTTTTGTTATACTGTACTGTGTATTTAAATTCATAGAAAAAGAGATACAGATTAGCAGCTGTGCTGGAATAGTTGGTGCCCATGCCAATTCCATGTATTTGTTTAAAAATAAAGTTGTTGAAAGTCACAAAATTGTTAAAGAAACAGAAATGACAAAGACTATTGAAAAAATTCCTGTCGATGCCCAATTCCTCACCAATGCAAAATATGTCAAAAAGTTTTAACAAAGTTGTATATAAATCTTCGATGGGAATGTTGCAGAACAGATTCTCAAAGTCAAATGTGTAAATTGATTTAGGTGTACGTTGTAGATTTTTAATGATTTCGAAACTGTTGTCAATGCACCAGAAATAGCTCGTATGCATAAATTTGACCTTCAGAAAATCATAAATTTTTTTTTTTTTTTCTTAAATTTTTTTTTTTTTTTTTTGGAAAATCATAAATTTTTTTTTTTTTTTTTTCTGAAAATCATAATTTTTTTTTTTTTTTTTTCTGTAAATCATAATTTTTTTTTTTTTTTTTTTTTTTTGACCTTCAGAAAATCATAATTTTTTTTTTTTTTTCCATAAATTTTTTTTTTTTTTTTTTTCTTTCGGAAAATCATAAATTTTTTTCAAAATAGACTGTTTTGTCTCTAGACTGAATTCAGTCTATTTTGAAAAAAATTTATGATTTTCTGAAGGTCAAATTTATGCATACGAGCTATTTCTGGTGCATTGACAACAGTTTCGAAATCATTAAAAATCTACAACGTACACCTAAATCAATTTACACATTTGACTTTGAGAATCTGTTCTGCAACATTCCCATCGAAGATTTATATACAACTTTGTTAAAACTTTTTGACATATTTTGCATTGGTGAGGAATTGGGCATCGACAGGAATTTTTTCAATAGTCTTTGTCATTTCTGTTTCTTTAACAATTTTGTGACTTTCAACAACTTTATTTTTAAACAAATACATGGAATTGGCATGGGCACCAACTATTCCAGCACAGCTGCTAATCTGTATCTCTTTTTCTATGAATTTAAATACACAGTACAGTATAACAAAAAACATGATATTTTCAGGTATATAGATGACATCCTTATCTTCAACAAAAGTATGGATGACATTTTCCCTTTAATTTATCCACAAAATCTACAGCTCAATAAAGCCAATGACAACTTTCTGTCTGCCGATTTTCTGGACATTTCTTTCAAAATTTTTGATTCTAACCTTATTACAGATATCTATGATAAAAAAGATAACTTCAATTTTTACACAAAAAGTATGCCACATTGGTACAGTAATTTACATAAAAAGATCTTCATTAATATTATAATTGGACAGCTAAGCAGATTCTTTAAAATTTGTAGCAACAATTCTCAATTTAATAAACAAATCTTCAAATTTGCTGCAAATCTCTACTATTACAATTTTTTTCCTGCCAATTTCACATTTTATTATCTTAATTTGTTCAAGAAATCTTTTCTTCAACAAGGACAGATTTAGTTTCCACCCAAACAACTGCGATTTGGCAACAGTGTAACTGGGTAACTTTGATGATAAAGAGTGCTGAAATCCTTTCGACAGGAAGGTGCTTTTTGGATGCCCTGCCCCAGCGACCTGTTCGATTGGCGTGGCATCGGATTTTCGTCTCTGGCAAATGGATACCTAGACATAGACATTGTTGTCGACGAAATGTTTGAAATCATGTGGTATGTAATTTTTTCTTTTTATTTTGCAGGTCAGAGCTGGGGGGTTGGTAATACATGACAGCATATTACTAATAAGCATACTATTTACATTTATAAAAATTATTGCATGTATACAAAAAATAAGCATATATAACGTTTGATAATTTTCCTGCCTTCTATATTAAGCCTTATAAGTAGCCACACATATTAGTTCGTTAATTCAAATACATATACTTTTACTTCTAATCAATTTTGCTGCATGTATGATACTGACCCGCACAGAAACCT